>NW_024725621.1:0-4884 GCF_018991925.1 Homarus americanus | reverse complement strand
AGGGTGGTCCTTATTTTTCAACATTGGAATTTTTTACCACAGACCCTGCTAAAAGTGTCCATTTAGGACAAAAACATTGTGTGTAGAGTTATTTTTAAATATATTAATATTTAGAGGTTGCTCAAAGCTGTCAAAAATTAAGTAATCGATGTAGTCGATTACTTTGTAGCCGATTACGCCCACCACTAGTGCGTCGCATTTGGCACGATTGTGGTGAGTTTTTGCTGGTCGTGATTGATGATTGGGGAAATCAGAAACAGTTCTGCAGAGTAATCTCATTATTAATTTATATTAATAGTTAATTTCTTTATTCCTCAGGTCAAAATGGCTAATGCAGGAGTAAAAACACGAGAAAATGTGTATTTGATAAAGACATTATGTGATGACATTACAGGGGCTAAGTTAAATTCAAACAGGCAAGTGTTACAGTATTTGTTTAAGCCTGCATCGCATACAGAACAAAAACATCAGAGTGGCAGCTGGGGAATTCACAGACAAAGTTCTTCAATTTTGGACAAAAGCAAACATTCCCACACACCACAAACCAGATTGTGTGAATCAAGTGCACAAAATGTTTGACAAGTGGAGTAGTTTGAAAAAGAACTCTTCAAGAAAGACAGAAACTCAAAAGCAGAAAGAGAAAGACTTCACTGATACATTTGAAGATCTCTTTGACATTGCACATGTGAATGCTTTGAATATGATGACAGTTCAGGAGGATAAGGATTTCTTAATAGTGCAACGAGAAAAAGGGCGTCGTGGGGCAATGTCATCTCTTGACAAAGTATTCCTGAAAAGACAGAAACGACGAGAAAATACTCTCAAGAAAGCAATGAAAAGGAAGTTGGCTGCAGACAGTGCAGAGGAAGAAGCCAAAAAATGCCAGAACATCGTTGTCTTGGACAGCAGTAGTACGTCTTCTTCTGAGGAATCCAACCCAGTTCCTGGCCCATCAGCACTTCAAACTCCACCTACTGTCAAGAAGCGTGGGCGAAAAGAAGTTCTAACTCCAGAACTTTATGCAGTATTAGATCGGACCAAGTCCTCTGATAGAATGGCCATGCACATTGTCACCCAAACTGCTCGGAGTCTGGGCCATGATGTCAGTGAATTGATTCTGAATCGATCAAGCATCAGGAGGAAACGTCAGCATCATCGCATTAGCAGGGCAGCTGAAATCCTTTCAAACTTCAAACCAGAATCAGTTTTAATTGTTCACTGGACTTGGTCACATCTTCGTCAGTGTTTATTAGGGTGGTCTTTATTTTGGGGCAAAAAGCAAAATTTGCCATTTTTTTGTCACAGACACTGGCAAAAGTTTTTATTTCGGGTAAAAACATTGCCTGTAAAATATTTGTTAAATATCTTAATAATTAGAGGTTGCTCAAGTCAAATGAATTTTAACATTATTATGCCTATGCTTAATGTTCAAATCAAAACACATCATTTCCTAGCCCCCAAGCCTGCCCCCCCCCCCCACTTAGGCTAAGTGGGTATTAGTTGCTCAAGGCAGGGGTCGCATGAGGACCAGTCTCACTCTTTGTCGCCCAGTAAGGTCTGCTTGAGGGCATTAGGGAACGATTTCCTGTTGTCAGCAACTGCCTGCAGTAGATACTGCAGTTGCTGTTCGTCCTTGGTGATGCGACCTGAGAAATCTTGGACTAAGGCTACTCCTCTTTCTGCATGATCATTGATCACAGACAAAGCTCTTACACTGGCTTTTGCATTTTGGAAGCCAGAATCATCTTTCCACTGTTCTACTGGGAGGGCCAGGAAATCTGTATTCAAGTTGAGCTTTTTGAAAAATGACTTTGTGTTCTTTGTCGTGAAATCATATAGGTTCTTCACTTGGAGTGTGTCTGAATATATAACTTTTATAATAACCTTGTATGATATTGTCGCAGAAATGAGTTCATAGTTACTTTTTCACCTATAAGTCATGAAAGTCATCATAGAAAATGTGTAGAAACTAACAGAGCAGAAACACATTTCGACGCCGCAGTCTATGAAAATGTATCCTGTAGGTCTGAAGAACCATTACGGCTAGTAGGCATGCGGCACAGTTTAAACTAATCCTATTTTAGGAACACACTAGGCAGTTTGGCCGGCACTGCACTCGACCATCTTCACTTTGCCCAACTGTAACATTAGGTACTCCGTCACAGCTGGGTGAACTAGGGGTGCCCCGAGGGTGAACCAGCGATCTATCCACAAATTAAATTTTATTTTTCGTCTTTCGTTGTGGCCCTGCAAACTGAAGAGCCTATGATGAACAAGACAACGTTGGAGAACAATTCGTGCCTGCCAGGGAACACCATATTTTACCACGATGTATTTTATTTGAAAAGCAAAACACGACATTCAAGTAGTAATATTGTGTTTCCTTCAAATAACTACCAGCACTGAGAATGGAAGACCATAACAAACTGGAGGGATGTCTTAAAGGAAGAACCAAGTAACTAACAGACGTCCTCCTCGTTCCGGGAAGGATCACCAAGATCTGGCTGAATCCAGATTCAGTCCCGTATTGAGAAGTGCAATGAAAAAAGACATATGCATCTTGTGGTTCAATCTGGACCAGCTCTTGGGTAACCCAAGAAACACTGGAAAACATGTCAGTTCGAAGAGGATGCATAATGCTGGGATGGAAAATGACTTAAAGGATCATGTAATAATGGCGTAAATGAATTCAAAGTTCCGAAAGTTGATTGAGTTAATGAAAATCGTAAGTCACTTACTAGAAAATCATTGGATCAAGAAAATTTCTCGAGTGACTTTATACAACAATCGTGATCCCGATCAACAGCACGGGAGGTAATGGCGTCTTCCTCAGTTAGCGGAGACGCAAGACTCACGAGCAAATACAAAAACAACGATAACTGATACATAATACTGACTTGGACGCACCTGAAGTGTGATGTGTTGTGGTGTGTTATGGTCCCCCGAGGAGCTGTTAACTTTCACCTACCTGAAAAAAATAAAACAACTAGATTAACCATCAATTCCCCTTCACTCTTATAAAAATTTTCATAAAAGTTAAGGAGAGAGTCGGTAACTAAACTGATTGTCGAGGTTCCTGACACCGATTCAGGAAACATCTCAAAGCAGGTGTCAGAGCTTCATGGGACTGAATGAACCTGTCCCATTACTGTGAGAAGACTTCGAGTGTATCACTCTCTTTGAATATACCAAAATACCTGTTTCGTTGATCGAAATGATGGAAGGTCACTTATGTGGCCTACTGAGATGATGGAAGGTCACTTCTGTGGCCTACTGAGATGATGGAGGGTCACTTATGTGGCCTACGGAGATGATGGAGGGTCACTTATGTGGCCTACAGAGATGATGGAGGGTCACCTATGTGGCCTACTGAAACGATGGAGGGTTACTTATGTGGCCCAACGAGATGAGAAAGGATCAATCGTGTGGCCCACTAACTGGGCTGCACACCACTGCTCTACATAATGTGAAAACTTACGTGGTAACGTTTCTCTATACACCCATGATAAGGGAGTATGGTAACCAAATGATATTATCTAAAGTATTGCTCCCATAATGTTTTTATTATAATTTAATGATTGCCAAGGACACGGACTTCTTAAGGTGACTGTACAGTACCTTAACTACAGTAGATACGTTCACTTAGTACCTGTTAGGAGATGTATTTAATGTGTAAAATCCTTCTGAATGGCACAAACATTATCATTCACTCAAGAATTTCCAATCATTTTCACAATAAAGCAAATTATTATTATTATTATTTTCAATGTATGGACAAGAGAGGTTCAATGTAAAAAAAATAGAAAAATTATAATAACACACCGTTAAGTGAAGCAAAGTACAATAGAGACGAATTACACATCACATGAAAATTAGCCCCAAACTTATTTCACCTGGTAATTAAACACCCTAAGGGCCTGCTCCCACTGAGGCCGGAACAGACATATTTAGAATCACATCTAATTTGAATCTTACAAATTTTACCCTAGGGGAAAACAGTTTCCCTCTCCCAAACAAGACAGTAAGTCGTGTAAGAAGTATTAGCTACTGTAAGTCTGTCTCCGGAGCGGGCCCTTTCTCTACCTGTGAGAGAAAGAGAGAGAGAGAGAGAATGTTTATCTATCAACATTCTATATTGTACGATTAATGTTTATTTAAATTTTAACCAACTACCTCACATGATAGCTTTTACAGTGTGTTTTATAACGATCGTAATAAGTCAGTACGTGTTTGTTTTGTTTTAACCAAGGATAGAAATGTTTATGTTGCTCATCAGACGAACACAACAGCGTGTATCTGTGTTGTAACTAAGAAGGTACACACGGGGCAGACTGAAGATAGCCGACCATTGCGCCACCATCTTGGTACTGGCAAAACAGTCAGTCCTGGCCGCCATTACCCGTAGCATAAATGTTCCTGACATGCACTTATAAACGGTCAGTGATAGATAAAAACAAACACTGGTTTTTCAGTTTCCCCTCAGCGTGTGTGTGTAGGGTGGGTGTGTAGTGGACCACCTGTGATCTTCTTAAGATTAAGGTGGTACACACTGGGATTAGTGGTACAGGATTCTCACAGGGTGTTACTGAATATTAGATGTTCTTCCTAACACTATGACGTGGAGGATTACCTTAACCGATAGGTCAAAAACTGCAAATATGTTGACTGTATAACAAGTGAACTAACGCGTCGTGGGTTGAGTACTGTGGAGTGGGTGTGTAAGACCCCAGCCAGGCAGGCCTACTCCCGCGGTCACCCCCGGCCACGTGGTGAAGGTCTGTATAAACAAACCCCCCCTTCTATGGTGCCACGCTGGATAGTTCTTTTGAAACTAAAATTGAATTTGATACTGTATCTAACCAGAAAAACTGAGATACTGTTGTT
>NW_024725620.1:0-19288 GCF_018991925.1 Homarus americanus | reverse complement strand
GTTTTCAATTCTCTCGCTCCGCGCCACGAGTAACTGTGCCGCCATGCCTCCCAAAACTTCCGGAAAGGCTGCCAAGAAGGCTGGAAAGGCCCAGAAGGCCATTGCCAAGGGTGACAAGAAGAAGAAGCGCAGGAGGAAGGAAAGCTACAGCATCTACATCTACAAGGTACTGAAGCAAGCGCACCCCGACACAGGAGTCTCCTCCAAAGCTATGTCCATCATGAACTCTTTCGTGAACGACATCTTCGAGCGCATCGCTGCCGAGCCTTCCCGCCTGGCGCACTACAACAAACGCTCCACCATTACAAGTCGGGAAATCCAGACAGCTGTCCGACTCTTGCTGCCCGGTGAACTGGCCAAGCATGCCGTGTCTGAGGGCACCAAGGCTGTCACCAAGTACACCTCTTCCAAGTAAGAGGTTACTTGTGCACAACAAACACGCCATCCCACTACTACAACTTAATCGGCTCCATCGGAGCCACAGTTACATGTTAAAGAGACAGTTACCGACAGTGATATATTGAGAGGAAAATAAATAAAAAAAAATTATAATAATCTGCATTCTCTATTGGCGTAGAAACAGGACTAAATCGAAACATTATAAATAAATAAATAAATTCTGCGTGGAGTACTTTTACACCCACTGCAAAGTGACATACATGGAGTGTGTTTGGGTTTCATTTCTTGTTTGCAGCACGCCTATTTCATGTAAACAATTCATTTTATTTTATTTTATTGAATTTTCTTTTATTTTAGTTATTTATTTACTTACTTATTCTTTATATATTAATTTGTTACTAGCTCTTGTTTTTTGCACCCACCCACCTCCCGAATTGATGACCTACTATCCATTCGTGCCTGCACGACTGTTACCAACTTACCGTTAGGCGATTTGGGTAACCGAAATTAACGCTCTCCTACCACCAACCATTTCGATTGTCATGAAAATTATCTTCAGAACAGTTCTTTGGCCCTGAGAAGGGCCGAGTTATAGATGTCTGGTAGGTTTTGTTGTGCTTTTTCTTTTTCCCCAAGGAAGAGGACTTAAGCACGCTCTCCGCGGATGCGCCGGGCCAGCTGGATGTCCTTGGGCATGATGGTAACGCGCTTGGCGTGAATGGCACACAGGTTGGTGTCCTCGAAAAGACCCACCAGGTAAGCCTCAGAGGCTTCCTGCAGAGCCATGACGGCAGACGACTGGAAGCGCAGGTCAGTCTTGAAATCCTGGGCGATCTCACGCACCAGGCGCTGGAAGGGCAGCTGCCTGATGAGTAGCTCTGTGCTCTTCTGGTAACGACGGATCTCACGAAGGGCGACGGTTCCGGGCCTGTAACGATGGGGCTTCTTGACACCACCGGTGGCTGGGGCGGACTTGCGAGCTGCCTTGGTGGCAAGCTGCTTCCGTGGAGCCTTGCCTCCAGTGGACTTGCGGGCAGTCTGTTTAGTACGGGCCATCTCGACGACGAAATAGTCAATACGGGCGGCCCGGTTGTTGTTGTTGTTGTTGTATAGATTGTCGGACCGTAGTCCGACACGGGCCTTTGCCTATAGGCGGCCTGTTTGGTGGTTCCGGCTGGAGCTCCAGGAGCAGCCAGACCGGATTGGGATTGGAGGTGGTCCCACCTGCAGATTGGAGGGATACTGCAGGTTGCAAGTGTGAGCGGACCCCCGATCAGTGGACGCTTACCACCAGCCCCCACTCTTGGACGTGGTCAGCTTCGGAGTGGCGCGCCCCCCGAACTGGGGTCCGCACTTGCTGGGAGAGGATGCTTTCTAAGCTATCTGGGTGGTGGGTATCGTGTGATGACCCGGAGTAGGTGGTGAATGTGGTCTGTGTGGGCCTTTCGGGTTAGAGTGGCCGCTGGTGTGGTGTGTGTTTCTTGGGAGATTTGAGTTCTGTCTCGGAGGCTTTGTGTGACCTCGCAATCGAGGAGATAGTGTTCAAGTGGGTTGGCTGCTGGCTCCTGACAGTAGGTGCATTCCGTGACGTCATTTCCTATCATCTGCCAGGAGCACTTGTACCCTAGTCGTAGTCGGTGAAGGCTGACTTGGGCTTGTCTTGGAGTTTTCTTGTCTGCGAAAGGTGGTTCCCCTTTTGTGGCCGCCAGGTACCATTTGGCTGATTGGGAGCCAGCGTTGAGTGCGTGAAGGAAGCTCTTTTTGATGTGGAGCTTGGTAGTCTTTCTGAGGTGATTTTTGATCTGTTGCACACTTGCTGGAACTTGGATGTGTACGCTACTAGAACGTGTAGCTGCCTTGGCTGCTTCGTCTGCCACGTCGTTTCCTCCGATCCCTACATGACTGGGAATCCAGTGTAAGACGACTGGTCGGTTTTGGCTTTGGAATTCCTGTAGCTGCGCGAGGATCGAGGTGATGATGTGGGCGTTGTCTCTTGGTTGACTGTGTTGCAGCGCTTGCATGGCCGATTTCGAGTCCGTGTGAATTATGACGGACTTGTTGTGTTGTGTTGCAGCGTGTTGTAGGGCCTTTGAGATTGCTACCAGTTCTGTTTGTAGGGTGGAGCAGTCGTTGGAAAGTCTCCATTTGAGGGTCTGACCTTGGGTGTAGAAGGCCGCTCCGGATCTGTGATGTTTTGGGTCCACCGAGCCGTCTGTGAAGTATGATGCTGCATCAGCCGGTGTCTCGGTGGCTATGGCTTGGAGAGTTGTTCTTTTGAGGTCCTCCTTCTGGAGGTTGGCTTTACTATCGCCGAGGTCGGTGAATTTGAGTGTGGCTGGTGGAGGGCTCCATGGTGGAGGAACAGTGTAACCATTGTCTCGTGTGTCTTGGTTATTCTTGACGAGTGTTTCTGCTTGCAGGTGTCGGATGACCTCGCTTGCCTCGTGCGACCAGGTGGCCCCTCGCACTCTGTGGTCGAGGTGGAGGGAGGCACTGATTCGAATCTTGGCAGCTGGGGGCTTGTCTGCTCTGCAGATTTTGGCGAGGAGACCGGCTGTCACCTGCTTGACTCGTACTGCCAGGGGTGGTAGCTCGGTTTCCATTTGCAGATTGCAGATTCTGGTCCACATGGGTGCTCCGAGCATGGTCCTGAGAGCATTGTTTTGAATGACTTCTAGCTTAGCTATTTGGTCTTCTCTCAGTCCAGTGAGTGCTGGAGCACTGTAATCTACCAGCGATCTGATGGCGGCTGTGTAGTAGGCTTTGAGCACATGAAGGTTTGCTCCTGCGGATTTGCTGGTGAGCGACCTCATTATATTGTGTCTGCTCTTCGTCCTGTGCCTGAGATACTCGAGTTGCGGCTTGAAGGTGAGTTTCTGGTCAAACCAGATTCCAAGACACTGGTGGGCGTTGGTCCAGACTACCGGCGGGCGGGCTTATATACAGACATTCTCCACCTCAGTGGCCACCTCATTGGCCACGAGTGCCGCATGCGTCATCCGCAAGCTACGCCCCACCTCCAAGAGGGAGGGACGGCCTTGGATGAACGATACTACCGCTGCGTCCACAGCACGCCACCTACTCCCACAAAACCGTGGGCGAAGCCACACCAGGACCACCTGTAGTAGCAACCACAACAACATGACTGGACGAGGCAAAGGAGGCAAGGGACTTGGAAAGGGTGGCGCCAAGCGTCATCGTAAGGTGCTTCGTGACAACATCCAGGGTATCACCAAGCCCGCCATTCGTCGTCTAGCTCGGCGTGGAGGTGTTAAACGTATATCCGGCCTCATCTACGAGGAGACCCGCGGCGTCCTCAAGGTGTTTCTGGAGAACGTCATCCGCGACGCCGTCACCTACACCGAGCACGCAAAAAGGAAGACCGTCACCGCCATGGATGTGGTGTATGCCCTGAAACGGCAGGGCCGCACCCTTTATGGTTTTGGTGGTTAATCAACCTGATGGACGGGCGCACACCACCACCACCACCACGACAAACAACTATACGGACCTAATTTTAGGTCCACATTTAAATCGCTAAAGAGTTGGTTAGACACTGAGTAAATCGTTGAAAATATATCCAATAACATGATCCTCTCTAATTCTGGACTTGTGGTATGAGTATAGGTTGTGTGTGAACGTGTTGGAACCACTTCCTAATAATTGTCAGTCAGTCAGTCAACATTCACCTAACCTCCAGGTACCTCACCTAACTTCCTGTAGCGTCACCGAACCTCACGAAATGTAACCCAATGTAGTTTATAATCTATCCTAACATGACATAACATAACCACGCACTATATTACTTCGGTAAGAGTAATGAGTTTTAATACGCAAAGTTGCAGTTAGCATTCATTCATACATACATACATACATACATACATAACATGCTAGTGGCAGGGGGGATTGAAGTGAATTTTAGGAGGATAGAATAGGTGCAGTGGCTAAACAGCGCTTGCGTGAGGGACTTTAAGCAGCAACTCGCCTGGATGCGGCAGGATAGAGTCAGGTCAAGCGTCCGGTGCATGTTGGGTTCCGCCATGGTTTCTCAGTGTTTGGTCGGCTTGATTGTGTGTGTGTTGTTTTCTTGTTTGGAGGAAATGTCTTGGTATTCTTCTTCTTAGCTTGAAGTTGATTTTCTTCTAACTCTTCTCCTCTTGTTGTTCGTCTTCCCCGTGTCTGCTATCATTCTGTAAAGACTCTATATATGTATGTAGGTATGAGTGAGTAACAGTTGCCGGTTACAGTGATACTTCATATTCGCTGGTGTTGTACTGTATGGCTTCGGTATTTCTTAATATACAAACGGCACCGTTAGGGGATTGAGGTATTTAAAAACCAGCCTACATTACTTATATATAGAAATAGATAATGTGGCTTGGACAATAATGACGACTACTCTCTACTACCTAACCCAAACAAGGGCTTTTCGAAAGTATACATTGGACACAATTGACTTAGTACATACATTGGTGGTTTAACAAAAGCCCTCATTAGAGAAAGGTGAAGGAGCACACAGTGAACATACAGATTAATGTTTGCACGCATAGATCATGTAAGGTGAGGTGTTGAACACCAGACACGTAGTGTAGTAACTCCCTCACAGATGGCGTTATGAGGGGCCTGATGATGTAGCAGTTACCTCACAGATGGTGTTATGAGGAACTTCACATGATGATGCTGTAGCAAAACATTCACTACGTGGTGTCGTAGCATCTTGGGGACACCACGTGGTCCACATGACTCACTCATTCAAGTGGGTGAGGTGTGGTCCCAGGCCTCTCTATCGTGGAGTCTCAGGGGAAGTATAACCGGGTCCCTGGGACCTCACTGTGTGAAGGTGGTTAGCTAGCTTGGGTAAGACTCAACTGCCGAGTTGTTTTTCACTGAGTTAAGCACTGTTCACCACTATTCATCACTGGTTCCATTCCTTTGCCAAATGAGGTAGTACCTTATGGCAAGAACTTGTTGATAGTCCGGTGGGGAGGAGGGTTCAGGGGAGTGAGTTGGTATGGGCCAACATATAAATAATAATAATAATAATAATAATAATAATTAACGGTTTATTGAAAGTGCTTGGCAGCCAGAAGGCTGAAAATATACAGTTACATATTTGGGGAATGGGTTACGAATTACAAATAATATACAAGTAACATGAGTGACACAAATAAGACATATAATAACTAGCTGGGGAAAAGCTCAAACTACAGTTCATTTCAACATAGTGACAGTGCAAGGAGTAGTGTTTACTGGGAGTGAGTACACTGATTTATTACAAGTTATCGATAATTTTTACAATGGTTGGGACTGGGCTGTTCTTATAGAGATCAGTTCGTGCACGTATGGGCTGGATGCGGTTGTGGTGTCGAAGAGCAATTCTCGGACTAGGGATCTCAGGTGGTAGTAGGAGCCGGTGTCGGGGTGGTGTAGAAGCTTCTTACCAAATTTGCAGATGAGGTCGTGGTGATGGTCAGTGAGAGTCTAAAGGGTCGGTCAGTGTGTTGAGCGCTTCTTGATATGTGGAGTAGGAAGGGTAGAGAATAATCTTGCATGGCCTCTTTTGCACTTTTTCTAGGTGTTTACGTTGTGTGGCATTTAGGGAAGAAGACCAGGTGAGCTTGGGAAGTATGAATGTTGTGTAAACACTGAGGAGCTCGTGTGCAGGAACACCGAGGGACTTGAGTCGGCGTAGGAGGTGGAGACGGAAACTGGAGGATTTGATAACTTCACTGACGTGTGGTTTCTAATTTAGTTTGTTGTCTATATGTATGTGTGTGTGTGTGTGTATGTACTACTGTACTTTTTAGATCCTCCTACGCAACCTAACCTATTATAGTTAAGTATAGTAGGCTATACACTATTTTGTTAGTATGTGTTATAAAATGTAATTGCATGTTATTATTATTAATATTATTATTATTAATATTATTATTATTCTTATTATTATTAGTATTATTATTATTATTATTATTATTTTTATTATTGTTATTATTATTACATACTAATATAATACTAAGTTGCCCACCAGATTTCCTCAGAGATGGGAGGAGTACATTGGCGGCGGTGTTGTTTATACTCCGCCCGATTACTGATTCCTATTCACCGAGCCAGAGCTGGTGGGCGGCGTGTTATGTGCCACGTTTTGTTTCCCATTGGGCGTACCGCTCAGCTGGGGAGTTGGAGATTTCATAAAAAGAAAGTTTGAGTGGAGAGCACACCTTTTCCTTCACATACAGTTATCTTAGACCATCTACTAGTATAATAGTTTGCACAAAAATACTCTACACTCTTTATAGGTTATTGTTATGTTGTTGTTTTTTTTTTTACTTCTCATCAGATTGTGCATTCAACTAATATACACTAATAGTGTGTTTATTATTATGTTTTATAGTATTATTTCGTAAAATATTGGGTAACACAATTATAGTCACTAGTATAGTCTATTATATTATTGGGGTTTATAGCAGTTTGTGGTCTAATAGTATCATGCTTTATGAGTGGTGTTCTATGTAGTGATGATTAGGCAATAAAATATGCTTTGGGTGTTTATAGCAGTTTGTGGTCTACTAGTATCATGCTTTATGGGTGGTGTTCTATGTAGTGATGATTAGGCCATAAAATATGCTTTTGGTTTATTGCTAACAAAATATACTTTGCTCTACCGCTGTAGTGCAATACATGGTGAAACTTACATACACCGTTAATAAAGTATTGATGGAAGAAGAAGTAAGAGGAAGAATTGTGGAGGTAATGAACAGTGAGACAATGTATAGCCTCCGGGATGGCGGCAGCGTTTCTGTTATTAATATATAATAAGACAATAGGAAAATATGTTGTTGTCTCTACCTGTATTATTACCTTTGCGATAGCATGGTTAAATTTGGGGAGGACAGAGGAAGGAGCAGGAGGTTAGGAAGGGATTTGTAGTGGGAGAGATAGTGTCTGTGATCCTCGGATCACCACTCCTCGGATTATGTCAGTTCAAGTTTAGAAGCTCAATCAACTTTCCCTGATTACGAATTGGCAACCTTTCGATTTACAACAGGTACCTACTTACTGCTACAGTAGGTAGGTGAACAGGGACCAAGGGGGCTAGGAAGAGTGTCCAAACAACTTGCCTGTGTGATGTAGTCGTGGCCAGAATTAGGTTAGGATACAGACACATCTGGCTAGTTAGTAACGCTGTACCCATACCGGAACACTCAGCATGTAAACTTTGTGATACACCTTTAAAGCACTATATTATTGAATGTGACACTGTCAAAGACATCTTGAACTATGTCATTACTTCATTGAGGACATTACATTCTTGCTGTTTATCCCAAATTGGCTAGCCCACACACTGATTAGTCTACAATTACAATATGACTCCAATGTATGCTGCTGGTAAATGTGTACTGTCAATGAACCAGAGTGAAAATAAGGTCGCCTCCCTTGCTGCTGCTGCTGCTGCTTCTGCTTCTGCTTCTGCTTCTGCGCCCTTCTAAGTCCCGTTTAAGTCCCCCACCCCAGGCCCCCACAACCGCCCTTCACATCTACACCATTCAAAATCAATTTCACTCAATTTGCACAGAGTGTTATCCTGCAAAACGTTGATGTCGTATATTTCTCTCTTTAAGTGATATCCTGTGGCTCCGAAAGGAGCCTGTTTGGTTAGGTTGTCTTGTGTGAACGAACCTTGGGTTCTTATTTCTTCTCTGTCTTCTTGGGGAGGAGCACAGCTTGGATGTTAGGAAGGACACCCCCTTGGGCAATGGTGACTCCAGACAGGAGCTTGTTCAGCTCCTCGTCATTGCGAATGGCAAGCTGAAGATGACGTGGGATAATGCGGGTCTTCTTGTTGTCGCGGGCGGCGTTACCGGCCAGCTCGAGCACTTCTGCTGCCAGGTACTCCATGACGGCTGCAAGGTACACAGGGGCACCTGCACCAACGCGCTCAGCATAGTTGCCCTTACGCAAGAGACGGTGGATTCTACCCACGGGGAACTGGAGTCCGGCCCTGCTAGAACGGGACTTTGATTTGCCCTTCACTTTGCCTCCCTTGCCGCGTCCTGACATGTTGCTGCTGCTGCTTTTCGTGATAGGAGTTAAATTTCCGCCCGCCACCTTGGTCTTTTATACCAAGCTCAGGATCAGGCCAGGTGGCCGTCTCGCGGACCCAACCAATGTAAGAGAGCCGTAGCTGCAGCCAGTCTGATCCTGAGCGGCCCGCTCGGTATATAAGGAAAAGTTAGTCGGGCCAGTTTTCAATTCTCTCGCTCCGCGCCACGAGTAACTGTGCCGCCATGCCTCCCAAAACTTCCGGAAAGGCTGCCCAGAAGGCTGGAAAGGCCCAGAAGGCCATTGCCAAGGGTGACAAGAAGAAGAAGCGCAGGAGGAAGGAAAGCTACAGCATCTACATCTACAAGGTACTGAAGCAAGTGCACCCCGACACAGGAGTCTCCTCCAAAGCTATGTCCATCATGAACTCTTTCGTGAACGACATCTTCGAGCGCATCGCTGCCGAGGCTTCCCGCCTGGCGCACTACAACAAACGCTCCACCATTACAAGTCAGGAAATCCAGACAGCTGTCCGACTCTTGCTGCCCGGTGAACTGGCCAAGCATGCCGTGTCTGAGGGCACCAAGGCTGTCACCAAGTACACCTCTTCCAAGTAAGAGGTTACTTGTGCACAACAAACACGCCATCCCACTACTACAACTTAATCGGCTCCTTCGGAGCCACAGTTACATGTTAAAGAGACAGTTACCGACACAAATATATTGAGAGGGAAATAAATAAAAAAAAATTATAATAATCTGCATTCTCTATTGGCGTAGAAACAGGACTAAATCGAAACATTATAAATAAATAAATAAATTCTGCGTGGAGTACTTTTACACCCACTGCAAAGTGACATACATGGAGTGTGTTTGGGTTTCATTTCTTGTTTGCAGCACGCCTATTTCATGTAAACAATTCATTTTATTTTATTTTATTGAATTTTCTTTTATTTTAGTTATTTATTTACTTACTTATTCTTTATATATTAATTTGTTACTAGCTCTTGTTTTTTTCACCCACCCACCTCCCGAATTGATGACCTACTATACATTCGTGCCTGCACGACTGTTACCAACTTACCGTTAGGCGATTTGGGTAACCGAAATTAACGCTCTCCTACCACCAACCATTTCGATTGTCATGAAAATTATCTTCAGAACAGTTCTTTGGCCCTGAGAAGGGCCGAGTTATAGATGTCTGGTAGGTTTTGTTGTGCTTTTTCTTTTTCCCCAAGGAAGAGGACTTAAGCACGCTCTCCGCGGATGCGCCGGGCCAGCTGGATGTCCTTGGGCATGATGTTAACGCGCTTGGCGTGAATGGCACACAGGTTGGTGTCCTCGAAAAGACCCACCAGGTAAGCCTCAGAGGCTTCCTGCAGAGCCATGACGGCAGACGACTGGAAGCGCAGGTCAGTCTTGAAATCCTGGGCGATCTCACGCACCAGGCGCTGGAAGGGCAGCTTCCTGATGAGTAGCTCTGTGCTCTTCTGGTAACGACGGATCTCACGAAGGGCGACGGTTCCGGGCCTGTAACGATGGGGCTTCATGACACCACCGGTGGCTGGGGCGGACTTGCGAGCTGCCTTGGTGGCAAGCTGCTTCCGTGGAGCCTTGCCTCCAGTGGACTTGCGGGCAGTCTGTTTAGTACGGGCCATCTCGACGACGAAATAGTCAATACGGGCGGCCCGGCAGGCGGGCGGGCTTATATACAGACATTCTCCACCTCAGTGGCCACCTCATTGGCCACGAGTGCCGCATGCGTCATCCGCAAGCTACGCCCCACCTCCAAGAGGGAGGGACGGCCTTGGATGAACGATACTACCGCTGCGTCCACAGCACGCCACCTACTCCCACCAAACCGTGGGCGAAGCCATTGGAGCCAGGACCACCACAGAGAGCAGACACGCAGAGCGACGGGGAAGCCGGAGATCAAACGGACATAGCTGATTCGCTAGTTCTGGGCCCTCTCCCACCTTCCCACCAACCTTGGAAATCACAAGCACCTGACTCCATTCTCCAACTGACAATTCTGTTGATTCAATCGACACATTGAGCCTCTCCTACAGTATCGGACCTCCCTTAGGAACCCCGAATGCTGCTGAGGGGCTTGGTGTGAAGAAAGAGTCAGCAGTAAGTTTTCAGACCTTTTTCTACCACTCTAACCTTTATCTTCCGTGCCGTGAAAGGACCTATTCCCCTGTCAGTTGACGTACAGGGGAGTATTCGTCTGGAAACGCCCTCTGTCCCCACACCTCGCTAGTGCGTGTTTGTGTGAAGGGCGGGGGGTCAGCACAGCCTGCCGATTCGCCTGGGGACCTCTGTGATAGTGCAGGGCCTCCCCTACGTGAGGGGCGCAGGAAATTAGGGACAATTTGTTAGGGGAGATCTCCATAAATCTCCAATTCCACCAGTCAACATGCCTTCAATTAAACTCAAAGTGGACCGTACCAGCCAACAGTGCACAGACCTCGCTTCACTCATTTTCCAGCTGACTTTGATCTTCCAAATACGTTCCTTCACCAATGACGACATTATTAAAATATTTGTACAGAATGACGAAGACGCCGACCTATTCCACTCCCCAGCATTGAACAAAAAACTAAAAGACAATGGCTTAACGGTCCTCAGCTCACCCGAATACCGCGCAAAATGCACCCTCATATGTAGAAAAATCATCCCCCATATCCTTGACAATCCTAACCTATTGACAGAACTCAACACACACAACACCTCCCAAATGACATATGCAGCCCGGATGGGAACTCTCCCCATGTTGAAAATCACTACAGCTACACAAACTGAAGCCATAAAACTGAAATCCAACGGAATTAAATTCGGCAATAACATCATCCCCTCACATAACATCGAATTCCAACACTACATCCCAGTCCACCAATGCTACAACTGCTATCAATTTGGACATACCACCAACCGTTGCAGTAACTCACTAACCTGTTCAAAATGTGCCAATCAAGGCCACTCATACAGAAACTGCACTGCCACTGTTACTAGATGCTGCAATTGTAAAGGCCCACACTCTGCCGTCAGCAACAAGTGCCAAATCAGACTCAACAACAGCACAACACCTCTCCCTCCCCGCCTACGCCTACCCTCACCTCCCACTGCACCTCCTCCTCCTCCCCACCACTCACTCCCTACTCCCACGACTCTCTCCACCCGCACTTGCTGGACCAACAACCTGACCGCCCCCCTCCCTTCCCCCGACACTGACGCAAAAATCACCACCATCATACTTCTGGCACATTCCCTAAGCAACGGTAATAGATCACTTTTTCTAAATCTGGTAATTGAGGGTTTGAAGGCTAACGGCCTCCCTACCATAAACATTCCTGACTCCTTCAGAACCGGTCCCGACCTCATCTTCCCCACTACCGCCATCTCCGACCGTACCAACATGCCCCCCCCACCCCCCAGAGAATCCACTGTCTCCCTCCTCCCCTCCACTTCTGCCATGCCCACACCTGACTTATCTCACCATTCTACCATTACCTCACCCCCCAAAGTAATCAGTCCAAAACATGCCGGCCCCTCCACCTCGACCCTACCTACACCCGACTTCTCTCACTTGACTACGTTGAACTCCCGGACCACGAACACCCAAACCAAACCCGATCCCCCCCGAACACCCCAGACTCCCAAGAATAAAATGGCAGCCCTTCCCCCCACAGAACTAGTGGTTAAGACCCCTAGACCAAAGAGGAAGAACACCTCCCCCCTTTCTCCCTATACACCTGACAGCAAAAGAATTATACAATACACTCATCCAACCAAATCAATAATCAAAGTAAATCTATACGGCACTACCCCAAAGGAAACAGAAATCAACCCCGACACGAACCTAGCACACTCCCCCCAACCTCCCGACTCCCCCACACACAGTCTCGCAACTGCCCTTCCCTCACTTGCATACACAACACTCTCACCACCACGCTCACAGTCACTCGACAATTTAGACCTCATCTCTGCACCCCAGAATTTCAATCTCTTATAAGTAACAAATTATACAACATGATCACCATTATGCAATACAACTGTAGAGCATATCACCCAAACAGACACGCCATCTCTCTCCTCATACAAGAACACAACCCAGACATCCTCCTCCTCAACTCAACATGCACAAACACCAAAATCAAGCACTTCGGCTACACAAGCAGACAATCACCCCACGAACTATACGAGGGCGTTGCAATCCTCATCAGATCCTCCATGAAACACGAATTCATCACCAACTTCGCCTTCAAACACTTCTTGGCCGCCAAGATCGACACTCAACACGGACAGATTATCATCTGCACAACATACTCAAGACCTAACTCGCGTATCCCATTCACAGACCTAAACTCCATCTTTAACAACTCACACCTACCTGTAATACTAATGGCCGACCTCAATGCACACCACACCGCATTCCAACACAACCGCAACGACCCCCATGGCCAACAACTACACGCTTTAGTCACTCACAAAAACCTTCACCACATTGGCCCTTTCTTCCCCACATTCTACGCTCATCACGGAAAAGGCACTCCAGACATGGTCATCACCAACACCCCTGCCCTCCAATTCCAACACTACATCACTCCCGGCCCCCTATCAGGATCAGACCACATTCCCATCACTCTTCACCTCTCCAACAATCCCATCCTCCTCCCAACAACCACACCTCAATACCAGTATCAACACGCAGATTGGGATGCCTTCAAAACCACACTCTCTGAACAACAATACACGCTCAACCTCGAACACCAACCCACTAGGATGATTGAGGAAACCTGGACACACCTTTTCAACACTATCACCACCACAGCAGATACCCACATTCCTAAACACCGGTTCAAGAGAAAATACTCCTTCACACCCTCCATAAGAACTCAACGCCTACTTCACTGCTACAGGACACGATTCGAACTAAACAAACTTAACCTAGCACCAGTTTTCACAGACATCACCACACTAAGAACACACATCATCCACAGCCTCCTTCAAGACCACAACGTTCACTGGGCAAAACTCGTAGAGGCTGCCCAGAAACACAGAACACATAACCCCCGAGAATTTTGGCAAAGAATCGCCAAGCTGAGAGGAACAGCAAAATCCCCCTTTGATCACCTGCTAGTAAATGGTAGGAAAATCAATGAGCCAGCCGACGTAGCACAAACACTAAAACAACACTGGGAACACATTTTCCACCCACACCCCCCCACACAACAAAGGTACATCTTAAACCACATAAACAACATCACCACACACATGCAAACACTTCACGACAGAACAACTCCTGACAACACAATAGATACCTCCACTCTCACACAGGACCACACCCTCACTGCTCCTTTCACCCCTACAGAAGTCAAACAAGCACTAGACAAAATAAAAAAGAAAACACCAGGTGACAGCAATAGTGGTCAAGCAATCCTGAAGCACCTGCCCCCAGAAACTGTCACAGCCATCACTTACCTCTACAACACCCAACTGGCTACAGGATACTTCCCAAAACTCTTTAAGACAGCCACAGCCATCATGATACCCAAACCAAACAAAAACCCAACAGATCCACAAAACTACAGACCGATCAGCATACTAGAAGTCTTAGGCAAAACTTTTGAAAGATTATACAACACCCGCCTCAGATACCACCTTGAAGATGAACAACTACTGTCCTACAAGCAGTTCGGCTTCAGAGCACACCACTCAACCCAAGACGCACTCAACATAATGACAAACTACCTCCACATGAACAAAGGTGCATACAAGATAGCACTCATTACAAAAGACGTACAAAAAGCCTTCGACACAGTTTGGCACGATGGACTAAAGTACAAGATATGCAACAATTTTAACCTCCCTCATAAATCACAACAATTACTATGTAACTTCCTAACAGACAGAAAAATGAGGATAAAATTCACACCTGCCTACTCTGACCACTTCACACTGCATGCAGGAGTCCCACAAGGATCAGTCCTGTCCCCAACACTATACATTCTCTACACAAATGACTTACCCGATCCCTTACACATCGACTCTCTGACAATACAGTACGCCGACGATGTAACCCAACTAGTCAGACACAGAACTCTTGATCACCTAACAGACAAAGCACACAGGGAACTCGAACAAGTTACACAATGGGAACTCCGATGGCGAATACAAACCAACCCGAACAAAGCACAAATCACCTACTTCGGCACCAAAAGACGACAACCACGTCACATTTACCTAAACCCCTACATCGCCTACCCTTCACCTATAACTGTCAAACGAACCAACACAATCCTAGGAGTCACATTCAACGACACCCTCACCATGACACCACACACCAATATGAAGGCTTTGATCGCAAACAAAACACTCGGGAATATATACAGATTCAGAACCGCATCAATCAAAACCAAAACACACCTATTCAAAGCCCTCATACGCCCACTATTGACTTATGCACCTAACACACTCCAGCTAGCACCACCATCAATCGTCAAGAAACTTCAAGTCATACAAAACAAAGCACTAAGATTCATCCATAACACACACTGGTCATCCTTCACCCGAAATAGTTATCTACATGAACTCAGCTCCCTCCCCCCACTTAACATCTACTGGAGACTACTAGGTGACAAACAAATAGAATCTCTCCTCACTACTTACCCTCAATGGCAGGAATATTTCGACAACATCATACTCCCACGCAGATTCAGAGACAGAAATCCCTCCATACTAAACAGACCAAACACTCCCCTCCCACCTCCCTTATATTAATAACTTCCCTATAACCACACCAAACTATCTCTCCCCAAATTAAATCTAACCTCTCCTTAACCCTCACCCAACTATTCCCACCCAACTAATCCAATTCAACCTAACCTAATAACCTAACCTCTCCTCAGCCCACACCCAACGACTCCCACCTAACCTAACTCAATCAACCTAACTTAAGCTTAACCTAACCTCTTCTCAACCCCACACCCAATGATTCCCACCTAACCTAACCTTACCTGACTTGACCAATTCCCTTTTCCCCCCCCTCACTCCAAACCCCACGCCACTCTCAAACTCAAGACCAATCCGACAAAAAAAAAAAAAAAAAAAAAAAAAAAAACATATGACTCAATACAACTATTCATTGGCAACACAAAACATATCATTCCTAAGTAATCCTACCATACTATAAAATAACCCAAGAACCTCCTAAGCCCGCCTCTCCACTCCTCTCCTCCCCCCCTCCTCCCGACAACCGAACCACACCTGACCTTATAACTTTATCCTAACCCTCCCTCCCTCCCCTTACTACATTTACATACAAACACATACACACTCACACAACAACCCCCCTCAAGCAATTTTAATTCACCTAAAATTAACATACAACCGCCACCCCCATCAATCCCCAAACACAAACTCCCCCCCTCCCACAACCAATCTCCAAACACAACATCCCCCCCCCTCGTTCACAATTTGACATAGCTCAAATCTGCCTCCTGCCATTGCTAAACAACTCTCCTACGATACACTCATCCTTCCTCACCACGAATACTTTGACATTTCAAACTCAAAGATTCTAAACTCTTCCTCTAACTCTCTCCATTTCTCTCTGATATAGCTAAAAGACCCACTCTCAGAACCTAATCAAACATACCCAACGTCTGTGACATCCAATCTTAATAAAATTGACCTAACTCTAGACTGAAACCACTCAACCTATATCTCATTCTCGTCTCCGTTCATAATTTGACAAAAAAGCTCAAATCTGTCTGCTGCTATTACTAAAAACTCTCCTACGATACGCTCATCCTTCCTTACTATGAATACTTTGACATTTCAAGCTCAAAGATTCAAAAACCCTTCCTCCAACTCGCTCCGTTCCTCTTTGACATAGCTCAAAGACTTTACCTTCATCTTTCTCCAAACAACCCTACGACTAGCAAAATTTCCATATCTTCACCTTCTCTGTTTACTTTGATCGTGAGCTGCCTGTGCGTCCGTCCACCTGCGTTTCTCGGCTTGCGCCGCCGCCGTGGCGGGGCGGTTCTTCCTACGTTTTACCAACACTGCCTGCTAGGACGACAATCAGAACACCCGCGTTGGCCCTTTGCTTGCCCGGACCTGCTCCCGCCCTCCCTCTGCCTCGTCCTGATTGTTGTTGTTGCACCCTCACGGGCATTTTGCCTACCCCCTCATGCAAGCGGTGTTTAGCCACTGCACCTGTTCTCTCCTTCTAAAATTCACTTCCATCCTATCTTTATTCTTCCTCTGAACCTCCTTCCCCCCTGTCACTAGCATTTTTCTAGTTTCTAGGCCCGAAACGGTGTTACAAATGCCAGCACTATGGACACACTGTAAACAAGTGTGAGGCGCAGGAAGACACCTGCTCCATGTGTGGCAGCCCTGGACACCGCTACACGGCCTGCCCCAACACAGAGAAAAAATGCGTTGCCTGTGGTGGCCCACACTCCTCCGCCGACCGGACCTGCCCCAGATGGAAGGAGGAATGCAGGGTAGCCAAGGCTCGTCTTGAGAAAAAACTGAGCTACAAAGAGGCCCTCCTTGCTGTACGCTCCCAAGAAAAGAAAAAACCAGCAGTAAAGAAAAACCAAGAAAAGAAAACTCAACAGAAGCAGCCCACCACACAGAACCAAGAACACCACGTGGCCCGTGGTGCTGAAGCCCACGCGGCCAGTGGTGCTGAAGCCCACGCGGCCAGTGGTGCTGAAGCCCACGTGGTCAACCTCTCCCTCTCTGAATTCTTCCACACCTATGAGGACTTAAAATACGAGGAAGACGAACAAGAAGACCCAAACACAAACGAATGGACAATTCAAGAGAGCAAGAAGAGAAGGAGAGAGAGAAGAAAATCGACATCAAGCTAAGAAGACCAAGACATCCCCTCCACACAAGCAACCAAAACACAATCAAGCCGACCAAGCACTGAACATCCATTGCCCAACCCAACACGCACCTGACGCCTGACCTGACGCTTGACCTGACGCTTGACCTGACGCTAGCCTGGCCTTGTCTTGTCGCCTCCCTGCCGCATCCAGCCGGGTTGTTGCTGCTGCCCCCATCTTATAATCCCTCACGCAAGCGGTGTTTAGCCACTGCATCTGTTCTCTCCTCCTAAAATTCACTTCAATCCTCCCTTTATTCTTCTCCTGAACCTCCTTCCCCCCTGTCACTAGCATTTTTCGATTCGATTCGGCGAAGCCACACCAGGACCACCTGTAGTAGCATCCACAACAACATGACTGGACGAGGCAAAGGAGGCAAGGGACTTGGAAAGGGTGGCGCCAAGCGTCATCGTAAGGTGCTTCGTGACAACATCCCGGGTATCACCAAGCCCGCCATTCGTCGTCTAGCTCGGCGTGGAGGTGTTAAACGTATATCCGGCCTCATCTACGAGGAGACCCGCGGCGTCCTCAAGGTGTTTCTGGAGAACGTCATCCGTGACGCCGTCACCTACACCGAGCACGCAAAAAGGAAGACCGTCACCGCCATGGATGTGGTTTATGCCCTGAAACGGCAGGGCCGCACCCTTTATGGTTTTGGTGGTTAATCAACCTGATGGACGGGCGCCCACCACCACCACCACCACGACAAACAAATATACGGACCTAATTTTAGGTCCACATTTAAATCGCTAAAGAGTTGGTTAGACACTGAGTAAATCGTTGAAAATATATCCAATAACATGATCCTCTCTAATTCTGGACTTGTGGTATGAGTATAGGTTGTGCGTGAACGTGTTGGAACCACTTCCTAATAATTGTCAGTCAGTCAGTCAACATTCACCTAACCTCCAGGTACCTCACCTAACTTCCTGTAGCGTCACCGAACCCCACGAAATGTAACCCAATGTAGTTTATAATCTATCCTAACATGACATAACATAACCACGCACTATATTACTTCGGTAAGAGTAATGAGTTTTAATACGCAAAGTTGCAGTTAGCATTCATTCATACATACATACATACATACATACATACATACATACATAACATGCTAGTGGCAGGGGGGATTGAAGTGAATTGTAGGAGGATAGAATAGGTGCAGTGGCTAAACAGCGCTTGCGTGAGGGACTTTAAGCAGCAACTCGCCTGGATGCGGCAGGATAGAGTCAGGTCAAGCGTCCGGTGCATGTTGGGTTCCGCCATGGTTTCTCAGTGTTTGGTCGGCTTGATTGTGTGTGTTGTTTTCTTGTTTGGAGGAAATGTCTTGGTATTCTTCTTCTTAGCTTGAAGTTGATTTTCTTCTAACTCTTCTCCTCTTGTTGTTCGTCTTCCCCGTGTCTGCTATCATTCTGTAAAGACTCTATATATGTATGTAGGTATGAGTGAGTAACAGTTGCCGGTTACAGTGATACTTCATATTCGCTGGTGTTGTACTGTATGGCTTCGGTATTTCTTAATATACAAACGGCAACGTTAGGGGATTGAGGTATTTAAAAACCAGCCTACATTACTTATATATAGAAATAAATAATGTGGCTTGGACAATAATGACGACTACTCTCTCCTACCTAACCCAAACAAGGGCTTTTCGAAAGTATACATTGGACACAATTGACTTAGTACATACATTGGTGGTTTAACAAAAGCCCTCATTAGAGAAAGGTGAAGGAGCACACAGTGAACATACAGATTAATGTTTGCACGCATAGATCATGTAAGGTGAGGTGTTGAACACCAGACACGTAGTGTAGTAACTCCCTCACAGATGGCGTTATGAGGGGCCTGATGATGTAGCAGTTACCTCACAGATGGTGTTATGAGGAACTTCACATGATGATGCTGTAGCAAAACATTCACTACGTGGTGTCGTAGCATCTT
>NW_024725619.1:0-180445 GCF_018991925.1 Homarus americanus | reverse complement strand
GGATGGGACCGAGGTCACTACTGGGTATGGGCCGAGGTCACTACTGGGTATGGACCGAGGTCACTACTGGATGACCGAGGTCACTACTGGGTGGACCGAGGTCACTACTGGGTATGGACCGAGGTCACTACTGGGGGACTGAGGTCACTACTGGTATGGACCGAGGTCACTACTGGATGGACCGAGGTCACTACTGGGTATGGACCGAGGTCACTACTGGCATGGACCGAGGTCACTACTGGATGGACCGAGGTCACTACTGGGTATGGGACCGAGGTCACTACTGGGTATGGACCGAGGTCACTACTGTATGGACCGAGGTCACTACTGGGTATGGACCGAGGTCACTACTGGATGACCGAGGTCACTACTGGGTATGGACCGAGGTCACTACTGGGTATGGACCGAGGTCACTACTGGGTATGGACCGAGGTCACTACTGGGTATGGACCGAGGTCACTACTGGGTATGGACCGAGGTCACTACTGGGTATGGACCGAGGTCACTACTGGTATGGACCGAGGTCACTACTGGGTATGGACCGAGGTCACTACTGGGTATGGGCCGAGGTCACTACTGGGTATGGACCGAGGTTACTGGGTATGGACCGAGGTCACTACTGTATGGACCGAGGTCACTACTGGGTATGGACCGAGGTCACTACTGGGTATGACCGAGGTCACTACTGGTATGGACCGAGGTCACTACTGGGATGGACCGAGGTCACAACTGGGTATGAACCGAGGGTCACTGCTGTGGACTGAGGTCATTGAGCGACTTCACCTGTTTCCAACAAACACAGTGAGACAACATAGTGCTATATTAGATACAGGAAGTTGGAGTGATTATCAGTTAGACAGAACTTGTCCTTATGGCTGTGGTGTGACTCACCTGTATGTGTTGGTGAAGAAAATGTTGTATGTGTTCTCTGTATGTTCCTTATGTACATACAGTATGTTCTATAGGTGTTAGTAGCTGTGAAGGGAGTGTTGAATGTAGTTGTTCAACAGGTGTTGTATGTGTTTGTGGATGTAGTGCTGTACGAGTGTTGTGTTAAGATATTATTTTATATATTTATGCAGCAGTTTACGAACACACACGAACACTGCCTGTATGTTTGTAACACTACCAGTCATCAGCACAAGAAAACACTGTGAGATAATATACAATATTTGATTATTTATGTTATTAGAGATTTATTAAAAAAGAGTTAGGAATTGTAATAAAGAGACACACATACACAAGGGACTGAACTCAGAGCCAGCAGGATCCGGTGGTCAGTCCCACAGTGTGGCTGCGACGCCTCAATGATATAAACTTTGTAAGGTGTTTATATATTACAGCTTAACTTCTGTTAATACACAATATTTGTTAATGTATAAAGGTATTTTTACACCGAATAATTGACTCTGTGTATATTGTTATTCCAACACAGATTCCCATAGAACAATATTCAGCACATCTTGTCTCGAGAACCTTGGCCATAAATCCTCCCAACACAAACTTATCACTTGATCCTCAATACTATAAATTATCCGGGACTTTACCTTTACGTTTGATGCATTATAAACCTCTGGTGAGAATTACTTAGTGATTAATGAAATGATCTTAGCAGTGGACGCTAAAAATACCATATTGTATGAATAACTTGTATACATGAGTAATAGACAACAAAGAGAAGTGACTATACAAGGCATAATCTGGAATATAGAAGGTGTTTAGACGAAGTTTAGAGAAGATGGATGAAGATGTGTGTGTGTGTGTGTGTGTGTGTGTGTGTGTGTGTGTGTGTGTGTGTGTGTGTGTGTGTGTGTGTGTGTGTGTGTGTGGGTGTGTGTGTGTGTGAAGAGTACAGTATATAATTATTAAACGTAACTCGATCTGTTCCAGAGAATCACTAATATGGAACGGCGGACTGAAGGCTTATTTTAGTCTATTATACGTCATCGGAAAGAGAGACATTCATATACAAAGGCGTAAACAAAAACTACTAGGAGCTACAGGACTAGTAAACAAAACTACTAGGAGCTACAGGACTAGTAAACAAAAACTACTAGGAGCTACAGGGACTAGTAAACAAAAACTACTAGGAGCTACAGGGACTAGTAAGCAAAAACTACTAGAAGGTACATGATTAAACAAATCTACTAGGAGGTGTATCCCGGCGCACGGAAGAGAAACATTAATATGAAACCGTAGGAAAGAAAAATACTGAATTAAATTCCTTGAGAGACGTAAACAAATTCTTGAAGACGAAGTTTGTGAAGCGAAGGAGACACACACACACACACACACACACACACACACACACACACACACACACACACACACGCACACACACACACACACACACACACACACACACACAGTAGTAGTCTTTATTTTACTCTAATTATTATCTCTTCTTTCCAACATTTATCATTACCATTGTTTAATCTCCAATTTAATCAAATAGATAACAAAAAATCCATCTTAAAACACACTCAAAAATATCTCGTTTTCTGACTTTTTTATATCACGGCGGCGAGTTGACATGAATCACTCCTAAAATAAGAAGAAATTTGTCAGGAATTATTAAGAATTTCACTGAAGTTCTGAGTTGTGTTGATTTAAGAAGAGATCGTTGTTATAGGATGTAGGTTAAGGGTGTTTATAGAGTCTCTTGATGTTTGTGTTTATAGAGTCTCTTGATGTTTGTGTTTATAGAGTCTCGATGTTTGTGTTGATAGAGTCTCTTGATGTTTGTGTTTATAGAGTCTCTTGATGTTTGTGTTTATAGAGTCTCTTGATGTTTGTGTTTATAGAGTCTCTTGATGTTTGTGTTTATAGAGTCTCTTGATGTTTGTGTTTATAGAGTCTATTGATGTTTGTGTTTATAGAGTCTCTGATGTTTGTGTTTATAGAGTCTCTTGATGTTTGTGTTATAGAGTCTCTTTGATGTTTGTGGTCTATTGATGTTTGTTTTTACAGAGTCTCTTGATGTTTGTGTAGATGGAACAAAACACCATAACTCTGGTGTAAGCGACAGCATCAGAGAGCGTTTCACCACCCCCCTCATTTCATAGCCTCTCTGGTGAGTCATCTTCCTGGGTGTTTTATTTTAGATATCTACTAAAATATCACAATACCTCGGCGCAAATCAGCATGTATTTAAACACAAATAATATATTTTTTTAGTAAATGTCATCACGTAACATAGAAGCTAAACATAAACGAGGTACAATATGGCAGTAATCAACCAATCGTATGCATCCACCTCCTTATCCACGTCGCCCTGCCTCCATTCTTGCCTGCCCTCCTCCTCCTCCTCCTTCCCACTCACGCCATAAACACCCAACAAAGCGGCCATTTTATGTGGTCACGTGGGCGATGTGACGATAATCTGGCGTAATCGGCGGCTATTTTACGTGTCCTTTATGTTGAGGCGAGGCGCGTCAATGGTTGGGGAGGGGCTGCTGCCTTCCCACGCGTCCTTCTGTAAAAAAGGGTGAACAGATGACACGCGCCCAGGAGTTGAGGTGGGGGGGAGGGGGATGGCAGGTTAGTAAGTGGGTTCGGTGAGGATAGGAAGGAAATGATAGGGTAGGACGGTGAGAGAGGGTGAGATAGTGAGAGAGACAAGAAGACCAGGAAAGATATGCAATGCCAATAGAAGAGAAGTCAAAGGAGATAGGAAATAGGGAGGAGAAGAACTTTAAAGCAAATGGCAGGTGAGGAGGTGTGAGGCTTATCTTGAGTATGCTGTGTAACCTCCCAGGCAGGCGGGGGGTTAGTCCAACTCCATACAAGTGTCCGGGTCCACAGTACTTGAGGAGTTGGAGTATTTTTTTTTTGCGATTAGCCCACTAGTAATAATGATAATAATAATAATAATAATAATTCATAGTAAATAAAAATTATACAGTAATAAAAATACAAAATTAATAATAAAATAATAAAGATAATAATAATAATAATAATAATAAAGGACCATAAAGAAATATAAAAATAAAAATAAAAATCAAGAGTGTGAAACAATATATGTACAGTATGTTGTGTTGTCAATAGTAAGAGAAACAATTGAGACCCTGCAATGTGTAAATGAAGCAGAAAGTCAGATTAGCAACCTGGGACTTGGTCATAATTTTTGTGATTGGTCTTGTAATTTGGAATATAAGAACAGAGTATCATGGGGCTGTGTCTGCTAGGGGCAGTGCAGCAGGGTCGACCGAGTTCCACGTCTGACTCATCCCTTGATAGTTGGGGCCGTGTCCTCTAATACTACCAGACGTGTGAAGTCCTGAAAGCTGATTACGCGATCTGTCACTGGTTCATTCTTAAACTGATGTTCCTCAGTGTTTGAGAGAGATGCTGTCAGAAGGATTATTGAAACTGAACTTATTATTTTTAACAACATAAAAAATAAAAATATATCAATTGAATTATATTTTCAACTCAGCTGCGTCTATTGCAGGAAACATCAGACTGCAACGTATAAAAATATTTCATCACATTTCGGAGCCAAACTAATGAAAGATATAACTTACAAAATATTTCGCACACACAGTATTAGGATTTTGTTAAAGGTTGTCGTAAAACTCCTTTGTGTTCTTCACCTTAGTTCCTGTACACAGCTGGGAGGATTACAGAGATTATTAACTATTTTGTGGGTAATACAGAACGTACAGATCACTAATACTAGGTGGGCCATACAGCTCCATTACTACAGTGACCACCTTACTACAGTGACCACCTTACTACAGTGACTCCATTACTACAGTGACCACCTTACTACAGTGATCACCTTACTACAGTGACACCTTACTACAGTGACTCATTACAAGTGACCACCACTACAGTGATCACTTACTACAGTGATCACCGTACTACAGTGACTCCTTACTACAGTGACCACCTTACTACAGTGATCACCTTACTACAGTGATCACCGTACTGTGACTCCCTCAGTGATCACACTACAGTCACTTACTACAGTGACCACCTTACTACAGTGACTCCATTACTACAGTGACCACCTTACTACAGTGATCACCTTACTACAGTGATCACCGTACTACAGTGACCACCTTACTGCAGTGATCACCTTACTACAGTGATCACCGTACTAGTGACTCCCTTACTACAGTGACCACCTTACTACAGTGACCACCTTACTACAGTGATCACCTTACTACAGTGACTCCTAGTGATCACTTTACTACAGTGATCACCTTACTACAGTGACCACCTTACTACAGTGACCACCTTACAGTGATCACCTTACTACAGTGATCACCGTACTACAGTGACTCCCTTACTACAGTGACCACCTTACTACAGTGACCACTTTACTGTGATCACTCTACAAGTGATCACCTTACTACAGTGATCACCTTACTACAGTGACTCCTACAGTGATCACTTTACTACAGTGACACCTTACTACAGTGACCGCCTTACTACAGTGACCACCTTACTACAGTGACCACCTTACTACAGTGATCACCTTACTACAGTGACTTATAGTGATCACTTTACTACAGTGATCACCTTACTACAGTGACTCCTATAGTGATCACTTTACTACAGTGACTCATTCTACGACCACCTTACTGCTGATCATCTTACTACAGTGACCACCTTACTACAGTGACCACCTTACTACAGTGACTCCATTACTACAGTGATCACCTTACTACAGTGATCACCTTACTACAGTGACTCCTAGCCACTTTTACTACAGTGATCACCGTACTACAGTGATCACTTTACTACAGTGATCACCTTACTACAGTGACTCCTACAGTGACCACTTTACTACAGTGATCACCTTACACAGTGACCACTTTACTACAGTGATCACCGTACTACAGTGATTCCTTTTACTACAGTGACCACCTTACTACAGTGACCACTTTACTACAGTGACCACCTTCAGTGGCCACTTTACTACAGTGACCACCTACTACAGTGACCACCTTACTACAGTGACCACCTTTACTACAGTGACCACCTTACTACAGTGACCACCTTACTACAGTGACCACCTTACTAACAGTGTCTACTTTACTACAGTGACCACCTTCCTACAGTGACCACCTTTCTACAGCGACCAGATCGAGATTCTACTAAGTTCCGCGTTGTGATCGTCGTTTCATTTTCATTTGTCCTCCATTAATATTGTTAACGTTCAGGTTTATTATTGTTTTGTCTCTTATATTATATTAAGTCATTATATTTATTTATTTATTTTCTTCATGTTGGTCCTTGGACCAGGTGCAGGTGGGTGTGGGGGAGCCTGGGGCCACATTACCTGTTGAGGTGAGACAGGTGTTCCGCCCTGATGGATGTTAATTAACTAGGTGAGTTCATTAAATTGTGGTGTCTGTCATGGTACATGTTCAGTACACGAGACGTGTGGGTACCAGTGTGTACCCTGTGTGTGGTATAGGGAACCAAGTGTGTGTGTGTGTGTACCCTGTGTTCATGGTTGTGTATTGTACCGGGCACCGGGTGTGTGGGTGTACCCTGTGTTCACTGTTGTCTGTTTTACCCGGTTTGGAACCAGTGGAACAAGATCTCTGTGCAGCTGAAAATATCAATTCATCGTATTATATACTATAAGAAACACCTATTGTATTACAGTAGCTAAAACAACTATCTATGCATACTTTGTGAGGCAATATGAGACCATGGACGGTAAATTTGGGTATATGAGAGCTGTCACTAGTCACACGTGAAATTTCGGAGCATATCGACTCCCACCTGCAGATAGTTGTTTTAGCTACTGTCTCAGTGATATACCTTTTTTGTGTGTCGTCAGGTAATCAGGAGGCCAATGTTATCTTCTGCTTCTCACCTGTCGACGAGATATAGTAATTTATACTACACCACCTGTCATAGGAAGATATGTACACAAGGTAGTTGCGGTGAGTACTATTACAACACAGAGTCTACGTGTCTCATAAACCTGGTCTAGTGGATACAGTCCTCACTTCCTCTCCTAAGGTTTCGTTGGTTTGCGTCTTGGGGTCCTGGTCAATCTAGCTGTGATTTGGTACCTGATTTTACAGTTGGTGAAGGTGAGACGGTCGAGAAGTACCAGGCATGCTTAGTTACATCTACAGTATGTTATATCCACACTGCCTCCCCGCCCTCTTTCTAATGCCTCTTACTGCCGCCCCTCATTCCTCTCACTGTTCCCTTCCCTCTCTCCTCATACCTCTTACCTCCCCTCCCACCCCTCCCCTCATGCCTCTCACTGCTCCCCTCCCCCGCCCTCCCCATCCCACCTCCACTCTGCTCTTCCTCCCCTACTCTATAGGTCGGTATGTACAGTAGTTCTTCACTAAACCTTTATTTTAAATCTCCTGAAGTCGTGTAATTTCCTTATGTTTGTTCATGATTAAGTTAGGCTTCCTCAGAGGGCGGCCTGACGGGTCCTCTTCACCAGGTGTTCTCTTCATTATAGATCATCACAGGTGTGTCACTAAGTTCTTTAAATTTTATGATAATGAAAAATTAATGTGATTCAATATAGGAAAGTCATTTGATAACCAAGAGGGCCACGGCATGTCATTATAACCTGGCTGGTATTGTCAGGGCCACGGACGTCCAGGTGATAAGAGGAGCTGCTGGATGTGTATATGACTAAATATCTCACCTATGACTAGGATAAAATCTTCCATCTTCTGCCTCTAGGATGATCACTCATGGGAGAGTCCTCCCACCCATTTGACCTTTGACCTCTGCTATAGTCTCTGAGTGTGAGTTCTTTTACCGTCACTACAACGAGAGACAACCAGGGCGTAACTTTGGTTTGGGTGTATTGACGATGGAGTCAGAATGTCTGTCACCTGATGTCTGCTCCTCCACCACCACACTTTGTACTGTGTGTGTGTGTGTCAGGTTAAGTCCAGTGTCATCCAGCTACATCAACCACACGTCTTGTCGGTCGTTTAAAGTAAAGTCGTCATCTTGTAATAAGTCCTTGTAAGGTGCAGGTACACGCAGACACCTGATATACCGGGTAGGTATCCAGAAAATATTTCACCCAGACCAACCCTTGCAGGTCTTCTCTGAGAATCAGTGAACAGCGACCACACTACTGGTCTCTGTTACTCGGCCAAGGACTGTTGTCACGTAATAGGAATTGTAAATGAAAGCTTTTGGTGATGTTTTTGATTCCTGGATATTATGTCTGTGATGATAACGCGTGTGCGCACAACACACACACACACACACACACACACACACACACACACACACACACATCCTTGACCACCGAAGGGTCAAGACGTACCTGGCGCTCCTCTCCGGGCAGCCAGGTCAACTGTTATGTTGGCCCATACCAACCCCTCCCTGAACCCTCCTCCCCACCGGAATATCAACAAGTTCACGCCAGAAGTTACTATTTCATTTAGGAAAGAAATGGAACCAGTGTTAAACAGAGGTGAACAGTGGTGAACAGTGCTTAAGTCGGTGAGCAACTCGGGCAACAGTGGTACCTGTTGACCTTTCACACAGTGAGGTCCCAGGTACCCAGTGATAACGGCCCGTGAGACCAACTACCAGCGATGTGTTAATCCGTCTACGATAGGAAGGCCTGCCTCACTCATATAACACCATCTGTGAGGGAATTACTACACCACGTGAGGCCCCTCATAACACCATATGTGAAGGAGTTACTACACCACGTAGGGCCCCTCATAACACCATCTGTGAGGGAATTACTACACCACGTGAGGCCCCTCATAACACCATCTGTGATTACTACACCGTGAGCCCTCATAACACCATCTGTGAGGAATTACTACACCACGTGAGGCCTCATAACACCATCTGTGAGGGAATTACTACACCAAGTGAGCCTCATAACACCATCTGTGAGGGAATTACTACACCGTGAGGCCTCATAACACCATCTGTGAGGGAATTACTACACCACGTGAGGCCCCTCATAACACCATCTGAGAGTACTACACCACGTGAGGCCCCTCATAACACCATCTGTGAGGGAACTACTACACCACGTGAGGTCCTCCTAACACCATCTGGGAGGAGTTACTACACTACGTTTGCTGTTCACACCTACATTAATCTGTATGTTCACTGTATGTTCCTTCTTTCTCTAATGAAGGCTTTTGTTAAACCACCAATGTATGTAATAAGTCATTTATGCCCAATGTATATTTTCAGCCTTCGGGCTGCAGAACTTTCAATAAACCGTTAATTATTATTCTTATTATTATTACACCGCGTTTTTGTTAAACTGGGATTAAATTTTATTTTCCGTGTTGTAATTTAATGGTAATTATTTCATCGATGTTAAAATCTGTTTTATATAATTTAAAACGTCGTTTATTATCTAACCAAGGGTAAATTAAGTAAGGTTATGTTGGTTAAGTTAGGTTGGGTTAGGTTAGCTAGGTTAGGGTTGGTGTACAAGGAAATGTCCTGACATTGTAGAAGTTAGTCACCAGTCTGTCTGGTAAACACCAAGGAATATATGTTATCACTAGACGAGATTAATATAACCATCGTTAAATTTAGTAACACCGAATATTTTCATTTAATGGTTTAAAAAAAAACAAAATACTTAAAAATATTCGTCCTATAACTTCAGTGTTATTGTCTCTCTCTACAGTTAACGATAATTAGTCTTCGGTTAAACCCGTAACTGCTGAAATTATGACCTACTCTAAAACCATTCAGCAGATTAGGAGGCATTTCCGGTCCTTCATGGTCATCCAGCCAGCAGGACCACCGCGTTTATTGTGACTGTCTGTGTGAACCTACTGTACACACACACACACACACACACACACACACACACACACACACCCCAATGAGAAATCAGCCTTATGAGGTAGTCCCAGCCACTAATAATGGAGCGCTTCCACCAGCTTGATAATAATACCTCGATCCTCGTCAACCTGTGAGACGAAGTAAATCATTATGGAGTCAAGACGGAAGTGTCGAGCGCTGGAGAATAAGGGAGTCACCTGAAGTTTAGACACCCCAGTTTATTACATCTGAGGATTTATCTGGTTAGGTTAATTTAGGTTAGGGTAAGTTAGATTAGGTATGGTTAGGTTTAAGTTAGGTTAGGTTAGGTTTGAATCACGTTAGAGCGGTTAAATTAATGAGAAGGTGAAATAAACTGGGTTAGGTTTGGTTAATTTAGGTTAGATTAGGTTAGGGTAGTTAACCATAAAGTGAAATCAACTGATGTCTAATCCCCAGTTGATGCGTAGACGGTGGTGAGGTAAACATAACACAATATACAACAACAGGGGACTGACTCTTTAGCCCTGAGGAGAGAGGATGAAGACACAAGCGGCGGAAATTTAGACCGTAACTGACCCATTAGGGAGACGAGGGGTTGGCTGTAACACCTGGCCTAATTTCAGGGAGACGACTAAAACACACACACACACACACACACACACACACACCGTCTAAATAACCTATATTACTTTCACTGGACAACAATACAAGTTTTATTAACCCCAAATGAACAAACAAGTGACCGTATTTCACTACACACAATGCAGTTGTTCTTTATTCGAATTATATAGGATGAGTAGGTATATTTATGTTGCTAATTATTTTTCCAGGTGCACAGGAACAGTTCGATAAACCTGTCTTTTTATTATTATTATTATTATTATTATTATTATTATTATTAATTATTATTATTATTATTATTATTATTATTAGTAGTAGTAGTAGTAGTAGTGTAGTAGTAGTAGTAGTAGTAGTAGTATTTTTATTGTTTTATTATTGCTGTTATTGTTCTTCTTCTCTTTGTTGTTGTAATTTAATTTTGCCACCAGGTTTTTGTAGTGATGATGATGATGGATGGTTGTTATATGTAGTGATGATGATGATGGATGGTGTTATATGTAGTGATGATGATGATGGATGGTGTTATATGTAGTGATGATGATGATGGATGGTGTTATATGTAGTGATGATGATGATGGATGGTGTTATATGTAGTGTGATGATGATGATGGTGTTATATGTAGTGATGATGATGGATGGTGTTATATATAGTGATGATGATGATGGATGGTGTTATGTAGTGATGATGATGATGGATGGTGTTATATGTAGTGATGATGATGATGGATGGTGTTATATGTAGTAGAAGATGATGGTGTTATATGTAGTGATGATGGATGATGTTATGTAGTGATGACGGATGGTGTTGTATGTAGTGATGATGATGATAATTGTTATATGTAGTGAAGATGATGGATGATGTTATATGTAGTGATGATGGATGTTGTTATATGTTATATGGGTGGTCCCCTATCCTCTTTGAGAAGCAGTCAATGCTCACATCAATGTGAGTTCTGTAATTCAGTTAAGTCCATCAAGCATGTTTGCAGATACGTTAACAAGGCTCTGACCAAGCGATCTTTGCATTGGAAAAGGTTGGAAATCATGATGAGGTGACACAGTTCAGGGCCGTATATATGCAGCAATGAAGCCTTATGAAATTTTAGTTTTCCCATACACGAAAGGTGTCCAACAGTAGTTCATCTGGCTGTTCACCTGGAAAATGGACTGTTACGACCCTAGGCCTCTTAGGGTGTAACAAAAGTACAAATTCAACTTCTCTTTATATTATAGGTCCAAAGAATAGATCCCACCAAATCTAACCTCATTACTATGGGGTATATTGAAATACATGCAGTAGTTTTAATTACAGAATATCATCATCATTACTATCATCATCACTACCATCATTATCATCATTTTACTATCATCATCACTACCATCTCCATCATCACTACCAACATCAGCATAATCTTTACCACCATCATTACTACCATTATCAACCTCATCACTACCATCATCATCTCACTATCATCCCACTATCATCATCATCACTACCATCAACAGCTCATCACTATCACCAACATCATAAAATTTCAACATGTCTTACTAATAACTCACCGAAAACAAAACAATGACCCAAAACGATCGAACAAGAAAACTAATTGTCATTATGAATACCTGCCTCAGCCTACCACCAGGCGTAACAAAGATTAGCACAGGATGTTTTATAAGAAATTGTGAAAATCCTGGCGAGGGGTCATACTGTGTAGTACACCGTGTCCGGTATGAGGGTGAGCTGTGGGCAATGGAGATGCTCTCACGACACTAGCTTCTCCTTATTTGTAGAAGAAGTTCAGATCCTTAAAACTTAAACGGAGCTGGAGTGCCCCAATTTTGCAAGGCGTTTGTGAAGATTGCATACTATTTTCAGTCGTACGTCGGGACTACATACGAAATTACATAGCTCAATGCCCAACCAATAAGGTTGTCCACTCCCTGCTAAAATTAGTAAGAGATTATCTGAAATTCACAGAAAATTTTCGCACAATTATCTCAAAATGAACAACGTGACCGTCACCTTGCTGCCAGATGGTGAGGCTGACCTACATGTTATCGACTTTGGTAAGAGCACAAGTTGAATATTGAGTCAACTATAAAGTGTTCGCCAATAGTCGATAACTATATTAAGGTTGCTCCGGAAGTGAAAGAGCTGGAATCATCACAATGCTTTCTCCACGTCTTTTCGTTAGGACATAATAAACGATGTCTATGACTGAGGGTAAGTTAAAAGATTCCATTAAAACTCGCCTTCGCTTGAGCTGTTTATAAGCACCACAAACCCCGAACCTAACGACAGATTAGCATTGGATGACCTAATCGGACATTTGACTGAACTGGCTCACCAAAGCCAATGAATAAAATTGTGAATGCAATATATTTTTATTTTAATAATATTTCTAATAAAGTTTATTTGTTTATTCATACATGTTTAATTTATATCATTACATTTTACATACTGTAGTATAAATTGTGTAGTTTACATTCAGACTGAGTTAATAATATGCAAAACACTTTAGTTGCCATATTTAAATAACAGCATGACCAATTTTATTTATTTATTTATTTACTTATTTATTTATTTATTTTATTTTATTTATTTATTTATTTTAACTCCCGGTCCTCATGTTTACTTAATACTTAAGTGTTTATACATAAATTTGTCTCACCACGATCACTGTGGTGGCCTGTAACTGTATGTTGTTGTACTGTACATCTAGATCAATACAGACACATGAACAAACTTGTATTTGGCATATTTAACACACTAGTATACAAAACAACACAGGTTAATGTACTGTACTCTGTGTATGGGCTCATCTTGCCGCAGGTACACAAGGAAGCTTCAGTATAAGAACATACGAAACATAGTCTGTGTGAGAGTTTCTTGTAATAATGACGAACATGAAGTGTATTTTAGATTGATGGCGGCGATTCCTGTATATATTAAAATCTGGCCATTGTTTCGGTGAGTCTTTCTGCAGGTGAGTTCAGGTGAGGCAGGTAATGAACACCAGACTTCAGAACCAAGTTTGATGTCTCGGTGTGCTGAGATATGTTGAGGTCTTTTGTGGTGTTGTTATGAGGGTGTTAATTTATGCCGAGGCAGGGGAGAGAAGAGGGCGTATGTGGGAAGACAAGAGGAAATGATTACGGTAGTCAGGTGTTCAGGGTGGGGGTCCATTAGTTTGGGTCTATTAGGGTATTGGCTCATTAGTTAGGGTCTATTAGGGTAGTGGTTCATTAGTTAGGGTCTATTAGGGTAGTGGTTCATTAGTTAGGGTCTATTAGGGTAGGGATTCGTTAGTTAGGGTCTATTAGGGTAGGGGTACATTAATTAGGGTATATTGGGGTGGTCCATCAGTTAGGGTCTATTAGGGTAGGGGCATTAATTAGGGTATATTGGGGTAGAGGTCCATCAGTTAGGGTCTATTGGATAGGGGTCACTAGTTAGGGACTATTGGGGTGGGGTCCATTAATTAGGATCAAGTGGGTAATGTTCCATAAGTTAGGATCTATAATAGAGTTTAACCTAACCTAACCCACTAGGTAGTTTTAGGGTGTTTAATCATGAGGTGATATAAGCTGACCTCGGCAATGAAGTGATCTCTCGGCCCATCATAACATTGGCCGAGATCCAACAATAAATTTGTATTAGTTCCTGTCATTATAGGCAGAAGTATTTATATAAATGGGTTAATTACAATTTATTTGGGTAATAGGTAAACCGTGTGAAAAGTGTGCAATGAAGGTTAGGTTAGGTTAGGTTAGAATGTAATAGTAGTAAAATTAATGATCACACACACACACACACACACACACACACACACACACACACACACACACACACCCACTACTGGGTATGGACCATGGTTACTGGAGACTTCACCTGTTTCCAACAAACACAGGTGAGACAACATAGTGCTATATTAGATACAGGAAGTTGGAGTGATTATCAGTTGAGACAGAACTTGTCCTTATGGTTGTGGTGACTCACCTGTAAGTTTTTTTTTGGAGATTAGCCCACCGGGCACAGATCACTCACCCACATCAGGAGGCAAACTGTAATAATAATAATAATAAAAATAATAATAATAATAATAATAATAATAATAATAATAATAATAATAATAATAAAGAACCATAAAAGAAATACAAAATTAAAAAAGATCAAAAGTGAGAAACAATATATGTATGTTGTGTTGTCAATGGTAGAGAAACAATTGAGACCCTGCAATTGTGTGTAAATGAGGCAAGTCAGATTAGCAACCTGGGACTTGGTCACAATTTTCGTGATGCCATATGGCAGCAGGTCTACCATTAGACAACACATTATGCTTCAATATCTTCCCAGGCAGTAGTACCTCCTGTTTGGTATCTCCTAATACCTACTACCTTATATGTGTGATGTACTGTATGAGTGTTGTATTGTATGTGGTGGTGAAAGAAAATGTTGTATGTGTTCTCTGCCCGTAGAGCTATATGTTTGTTTTGTACATACAGAAGTGTTGAATGTGATCTATGTAGGCTGTGTTTTATGTGTGTTGTGAAGGAGTGTTGTATGTGTAGTTGTGCAACAACAGGTGTTGTATGTTTTGTTTTAATGTAGTTATGTACGAGTGTTGTGTTAAGATATTTATTTACATATTTATGCAGGCAGTTTACGAACACACAGATGCTTTTCTTATGTTCTGTCATCAGCACAAGCGCCCCAACACACTGTGAGATGATATACAATATTTGATTAGTTATTGGAGATTTATTAAGCAAAGTGTTGGAATTGTAACAAAGGGCCTCACATACACACAAGGGACTGAACTCAGAGCCAGCAGGATCGGTGGTCAGTTCCACGGTAATAACCCGCGACACCCTCAATGATATAAACTTTGTAAGGTGTTTTATATTACAGCTTCTTCTGTTAATACACATTATTTGTTAATGTATAATAGGTATTTTTACACCGAATAATTGACTCCCAGATCAAGCCGAGTAAAGCTTGAATATGATGGATCGTGAAGATCAGCCCACCCCAACCATTTTCTCGTCTTAACTTAACCACGAACTTTACCTGGGGAGGTTAGGTTAGGTTAGGTTAATTTTGAGTGTGGTTAATAAACTAGGTGGCTGTTCTTCACGTGATCCTTAAGCTTACTGTACACACGTCAGCTCAGGAAAAAGAACCTAAATGTTGTTATCCTGTGTTAATACCTTTCACTTGTGACAAATATGTAATAAAAAGTTGAGGCGTTTCCTTGTGTTGATGACAGCAGCACCATCTCAGGTGCCAGTGACGGCCTTGTGCTCCATCCAGTGGTGACCTGGGCCAATTTAGTTTCTCTCAGCCATCATAATATTGGCCGAGATCAACAACGATAACTTGCTTTGGTAATAGAAAACCACTATGAAAAGTGTGCGATGAAGGTTAGGTTAGGGTAAGATTTTGTTATGTTAGGTTAGGTTAGATTAGAAATGTAATAGTAGTAAAATTAATGATCACTCACACAGATAGAGAGATAGATAGATATTTTGACCACCAAAATACATGCCTTATGAATATAAACAATATACATTGTGGTCCATGATTAAAATCTGAAGAGATAAAACAATAAATTACAATAAGTTAATTAAAATAAAGGACACTAAAATACACAACTAGGGAATCGTTGTATACATGATACGAGAAAAACTATTACGCAAGTTCATTCTTGCTTAAAAATACAGGCAAGTATAGAATGGATGGCACTGCATACAACCTCATGGTCAGACCTTTCAATGAACAAGTTTTCTAGTGTTGTGTTGTTGAAATGTTGCCGTAAGTGCAATGATATGGGACACTCACCAAACACATGCTTTTCAGTCTGAATCTCACCACGTACACAGTCGTTCTTCTATCGGCAAGCGGCCTCTACGGCGCCTGTTCCAGCGCCCTCCTGTACATCATGTGTACAACAAATTTGGAATTTATAGACCGGTACAACTGAACCCTAGATGAATCAGAATGTCTTAATTTCTGTTTCAAATTAATCATCACAGGCAATCCGTATATTATCTATCTAGATCATATGCAACGTGACGTGCTACAGTTGTTGTCGAGTGTCACACGAATGGCATGAGACAGCGGGTCATCCCCCATTCCTCTCACACGCTAGAGAAGAATTTGCGCTTCAATTAAAGCACGGGGAGGATACAAGCTCCATCAGACCACAGATCATTGCTCGTCGTCTTTCCGACCCAACAACCACCTTGACTCACCACATATACAGTTTATTCACGGGTTTGATGTCACCACACAGCCACGATTCATCACACAGCACAGTAGACATTAAGGCGGCATCGATTATTATTTTTCTCTTCACCAAGAATGGTACATCATTGTTTTTATTCACAAAAGTTATAAATTTGTCAACCTGACACATCTTGCTCTGGGCATGAACTTTAACAGCTGTGGATGTGGATCCGTCTGCTGTGAATGGATTCCCTGATATACATATTGCTCACATTGCTCCACTGTTAATTTATCCATATGTATTGGCTGCCTGTCCAAATCACTGCCGTTAACTACACGTACACAGACACATGGAACAGACAGACAGACGGAACACCCACACTCATCACTCCCTCTTCCCATGTTCCTAGTCCCAAAGAAAATTCCCGGCTACGCCCATACCTGATGGTGATCGTGGCCCATATTATGATGGGGCAGAATCTGTATAAATGGGCCGAGGTCACTACTGGGTATGGACCGAGGTCACTACTGGTATGGACCGAGGTCACTAATGGGTGGACCGAGGCTAATAGAGATACTGAACTGGACTGTACTGTACTGCTGTACTGTACTGTTCTGTACTACTTTACTGTACTGTACTGTACTGTACTGTACTGTTCTGTACTATCTATACTGTACTGCTGTACTGTACTGTACTGTTCTGTACTACGCACTCTGTACTGTACTGTCTGTACTGTACTGTACTGTACTTGTTTACTGTACTGATCTGTCCTGCACTTTACTGTACTGTACTGTACTGTATTGTATTGTATATGCTGTACTGTACTATATGTACTGTACTGTACTGGACTGTACTGTATTGTACTGTACTGTGCTGTGCTATGCTGTATTGTACTGTACTGTGCTGTACTGTACTATGCTGCTATATTGTTACTGTACTGGACTGGACTGGACTGTACTGTACTGTACTGTATACTGTACACTTTACTGTACTGTACTGTACTGTATTGTACTGTACTGTACTGTCTGTACTGTATACTGTACTATATTATTATACTGTACTATATTGTACTGTACTGTGCTGTGCTGATACTGTATTGTTCTTACTGTGCTGTACTGTACTATACTGTATTATACTGTACTGTACTGTACTGTGCTGTACTGTACTGTATATGTTTATAATATTAATGATATCAATATAAAAGGAGTTAATTATTTATGTGTAAAAATACCTATTATAGATGAATATATGTTGTTTGATCACATAAGTTAAACTGTAATAGATAAACTCCTTTCAATGTTTATATCACAGACACACCGCGAATACTCTAAGATAGCCATCAGGGGGTCCTGCTGGTTCCCGTTCAATTCTGACACAAGGTTCGCACATGTTTTTTAAGTTAAATTATTAATATTTTTCTTTTATAAATCTTAGTTAAATTAAAAATCAATATTTCAGGCTTATCTATAAATCAGTTCATAATATATATATCAGTGTTTACCACGAGATTGAGGCGTTTCCTTGTGTTGATGAAGCGCAGCACCATCTCGAGGTGGCAGTGACGGCGGCCCATGGTAACCCCTACATCCAGTGGTGACCTGGGCCAATTTAAGTTATCTCTCAGCCCATCATAATACTGGCCGAGATCAACAACAATAACTTACTTTGGTAATAGATAAACCATATGAAAAGTGTGCGACGAGGTTAGGTTAGGTTAGAATTGGTAGTAAAATTAATGATCACACACACACACACACACACACACACACACACACACACACACACACACACACACACACCTCTCTTCCCATGTTCCTGGCCCCAAAGAAAATTCATGGCTACGCCCATACATTATGTGGTGATCGTGGCCCATATTATGATGGGGCAGAATCTAAATGGGCCGAGGTCACTACTGAGTATGGACCGAGGTCACTCTGGTATGGACCGAGGTCACTACTGGGTATGAACCGAGGTCACTACTGGTATGGACCGAGGTCACTACTGGGTATGGACCGAGGTCACTACTGGTATGGACCGAGGTCACTACTGGGTATGGACCGAGGTCACTACTGGTATGGACCGAGGTCACTATGGGTATGAACCGAGGTCACTACTGAGTATGGACCGAGGTCACTACTGGGTATGGACCGAGGTCACTACTGGTATGGACCGAGGTCACTGGGTATGAAGACCGAGGTCACTACTGGGTATGGACCGAGGTCATCACTGGGTATGGACCGAGGTCACTACTGGGTATGAACCGAGGTCACTACTGGGTTTGGACCGAGGTTCCTGGTATGAACCGAGGTCACCACTGAGTATGAACCGAGGTCCTGGGTATGGACCGAGGTCACCAGGTATGTACTGTATGTGTGTTGTACTGTATGAGTGTTGTACTGTATGAGTGTTGTACTGTATGAGTGTTGTACTGTATGAGTGTTGTACTGTATGAGTGTTGTACTGTATGAGTGTTGTACTGTATGGGTGTACGTATGGTGTTATGTATGTGTGTTGTACTGTATGAGTGTTGTACTGTATGATGTTGTACTGTATGAGTGCTGTACTGTATGAGTGTTGTACTGTATGAGTGTTGTACTGTATGAGTGTTGTACATGAGTGTTGTACTGTATGAGTGTTGTACTGTATGAGTGTTGTACTGTATGTGTGTTGTACTGTATGAGTGTTGTACTGTATGTGTGTTGTACTGTATGAGTGTTGTACTGTATGAGTGTTGTACTGTATGAGTGTTGTACTGTATGAGTGTTGTACTGTATGAGTGTTGTACTGTATGAGTGTTGTACTGTATGAGTGTTGTACTGTATGTGTGTTGTACTGTATGTGTGTTGTACTGTATGAGTGTTGTACTGTATGTGTGTTGTACTGTATGAGTGTTGTACTGTATGAGTGTGTTGTACTGTATGAGTGTTGTACTGTATGAGTGTTGTACTGTATGTGTGTTGTACTTGTATGAGTGTTGTACTGTATGAGTGTTGTACTGTATGAGTGTTGTACTGTATGAGTGGTACTGTATGAGTGATTGCATGTGTGTTGTACTGTATGAGTGTTGTACTGTATGTGTGTTGTACTGTATGAGTGTTGTACTGGTGTTGTACTGTATGAGTGTTGTACTGTATGAGTGTTGTACTGTATGAGTGTTGTACTGTATGTGTTTTGTACTGTATGAGTGTTGTACTGTATGTGTGTTGTACTGTATGAGTGTTGTTGTACTGTATGTGTTGTACTGTATGAGTGTTGTAATTGTATGTGTGTTGTACTGTATGAGTGTTGTACTGTATGTGTGTTGTACTGTAGTGTGTTGTAATGTGTGTATGTGTGTTGTGATGTGTTGTGTGTTGTACTGTATGTGTGTTGTACTGTATGTGTTTGTAATGAATGTGTGTTGATTGTATGTGTGTGTATGTGTGTTGTACTGTATGTGTGTTGTACTGTATGTGTGTATGAGGTTGTACTGTATGTGTGTTGTACTGTATGTGTGTTGTACTGTATGTGTGTATGTGTGTTGTAATTGTATGAGTGTTGTACTGTATGTAGTTGTAATTGTATGAGTGTTGTACTGTATGAGTGTTGTACTGTATAGAGTGTTGTACTGTATGAGTGTTAATTGTATGTGTGTTGTACTGTATGAGTGTTGTACTGTATGAGTGTTGTACTGTATGAGTGTTGTACTGTATGAGTGTTGTACTGTATGAGTGTTGTACTGTATGAGTGTTGTACTGTATGTGTGTTGTACTGTATGAGTGTTGTACTGTATGTGTGTTGTACTGTATGAGTGTTGTACTGTATGAGTGTTGTTGTATGTGTGTTGTACTGTATGAGTGTTGTATGTATGGGTTATGTATGTGGTTGTACTGTATGAGTGTTGTACTGTATGTGTGTTGTACTGTATGAGTGTTGTACTGTATGAGTGTTGTAATTGTATGAGTGTTGTACTGTATGAGTGTTGTACTGTATGAGTGTTGTAATTGTATGAGTGTTGTACTTGTATGAGTGTTGTACTGTATGAGTGTTGTACTGTATGAGTGTTGTACTGTATGAGTGTTGTACGGGGTTGTATGTAGGTGTTGTGTATGAGTGTTGTACTGTATGAGTGTTGTCTGTATGAGTGTTGTACTGTATGAGTGTTGTACTGTATGAGTGTTGTACTGTATGTGTGTTGTACTGTATGTGTGTTGTACTGTATGAGTGTTGTACTGTATGAGTGTTGTACTGTATGAGTGTTGTACTGTATGGGTCTCTGTATGTGTGTTGTACTGTATGAGTGTTGTACTGTATGTGTGTTGTACTGTATGAGTGTTGTTAGTGTTGTACTGTATGTGTGCGTATTGTATGAGTGTTGTACTGTATGTGTGTTGTACTGTATGGTGTTGTACTGTATGTGTGTTGTACTGTATGAGTGTTGTACTGTATGTGTGTTGTACTGTATGTGTGTTGTACTGTATGAGTGTTGTACTGTATGAGTGTTGTACTGTATGTGTATGTATGAGTGTTGTACTGTATGTTGTTGTACTGTATGAGTAAGACTGTATGAGTGTTGTACTGTATGTGTGGTGTTGTACTGTATGAGTGTTGTACTGTATGAGTGTTGTACTGTATGAGTGTTGTACTGTATGAGTGTTGTACTGTATGTGTGTTGTACATGTGTGTTGTACTGTATGTGTGTTGTACTGTATGTGTGGTACTGTATGAGGTTGTACTGTATGAGTGTTGTACTGTATGGTGTTGTACTGGTATGAGTGTTTGTACTGTATGTGTGTTGTACTGTATGAGTGTTGTACTGTATGAGTGTTGTACTGTATGAGTGTTGTACTGTATGAGTGTTGTACTGTATGAGTGTTGTACTGTATGAGTGTACTGTATGAGTGTTGTACTGTATGAGTGTTGTAATTGCATGAGTGTACTGTATGTGTTGTACTGTAGTGTGTGTTGTACTGTATGAGTGTTGTACTGTATGAGGTTGTACTGTATGAGGTTGTAATTGTATGAGTGTTGTACTGTATGAGTGTTGTACTGTATGAGTGTTGTACTGTATGAGTGTTGTACTGTATGAGTGTTGTACTGTATGAGTGTTGTACTGTATGAGTGTTGTACTTGTATGTGTGTTGTACTGTATGAGTGTTGTAATGCATGTGGTTGTATGGAGGTTTACTTATGAGTGTTGTACGTGAGTGTTGTACTGTATGAGTGGTACTGTATGAGTGTTGTACTGTATGTGTGTTGTACTGTATGAGTGTTGTACTGATGAGTGTTGTACTGTATGTGTGTGTTGTACTGTATGAGTGTTGTACTGTATGTGTTGTAATAGTGAGTGTTGTACTGTATGAGTGTTGTACTGTATGAGTGTTGTACTGTATGTGTGTGGTACTGTATGAGTGTTGTACTGTATGAGTGTTGTACTGTATGTGTGTTGTACTGTATGAGTGTTGTACTGTATGAGTGTTGTAACTGTTGAGTGTTGTACTGTATGAGTGTTGTACTGTATGAGTGTTGTAATGTATGAGTGTTGTAATTGTATGAGTGTTGTACTGTATGAGTGTTGTACTGTATGAGTGTTGTACTGTATGAGTGTTGTACTGTATGTGTGTTGTACTGTATGAGTGTTGTACTGTATGAGTGTTGTAATGTAGTGTGTGTTGTACTGTATGAGTGTTGTACTGTATGTGTGTTGTACTGTATGAGTGTTGTACTGTAGTGTTGTACTGTATGTGTTGTACTGTATGAGTGTTGTACTGTATGAGTGTTGTACTGTATGTGTGTTGTACTGTATGAGTGTTGTACTGTATGAGTGTTATACTGTATGTGTGTTGTACTGTATGAGTGTTGTACTGTATGAGTGTTGTACTGTATGGAGTGTTGTACTGGTATGAGTGTTGTACTGTATGAGTGTTGTACTGTATGAGTGCATGTATGAGTGTTGTACTGTATGGGTGTTGTACTGTATGTGTGTTGTACTGTATGAGTGTTGTACTGTATGAGTGTTGTACTGTATGAGTGTTGTATTGTATGAGTGTTGTACTGTATGAGTGTTGTACTGTATGAGTGTTGTACTGTATGAGTGTTGTACTGTATGAGTGTTGATGATGAGTGTTGATGTTGAGGTTGTACTGTATGAGTGTTGTAATTGTATGAGTGTTGTACTGTTGTTGACTGTATGAGTGTTACCGTATGAGTGTTGGTACCGTATGAGGTGCGTTGTACCGTATGTGTGTTGTACCGTGGCGAGTGTTGTACTGTATGTGCGTTGGTAACGTATGAGTGTTGTACCGTATGAGCGTTGTACTGTATGAGTACAGTAATTGCATGAGTGCTGGTAATTGCATGAGGTTGTAACTGTGCGAGTGCTTGCACTGTATGTGTTGGTAATTGCATGTGTGTTGTACCGGTATGAGTGTTGTACTGTATGTGTGTTGTACTGTATGAGTGTTGTACTGTATGTGTTGTACTGTATGTGTAAGTTGTACTGCATGAGTGTTGGTAATTGCATGTGTGTTGTACCGTATGTGTTGGTACTGTATGAGTGTTGGTGTACTGTGGCGTGTGTTGGTAATCGCATGCAGTGGCTTGCACCGTATGAGTGTTGTAATCAGTATGTGTGTTGTACTGTATGTGTGTTGTACTGGTATGAGTGTTGCAATCAGGCGAGTGTTGGTACTGTATGTGTGTGTTGTACTGGTATGTGTGTTGCGTAATTGGTGGCGTGTGTTGTACTGCATGAGGTTGCACTGCGGCGTGTGTTGTACCGTATGTGTGCTGGTAATTGCGGCGGCGCTGGTACTGGTATGTGTGTTGCATCAGGCGTGTGTTGTACTGTATGAGTGTTGTACTGTATGAGTGTTGTACTGTATGTGTGTTGTACTGTATGAGTGTTGTACTGTATGTGTGTTGTACTGTATGAGTGTTGTACTGTATGAGTGTTGTGCTGTATGTGTGTTGTACTGTATGAGTGTTGTACTGTATGAGTGTTGTACTGTATGAGTGTTGTACTGTATGAGTGTTGTACTGTATGTGTGTTGTACTGTATGTGTGTTGTACTGTATGAGTGTTGTACTGTATGTGTGTTGTACTGTATGAGTGTTGTACTGTATGAGTGTTGTACTGTATGTGTGTTGTGCTGTATGAGTGTTGTACTGTATGAGTGTTGTACTGTATGATTGTTGTACTGTATGAGTGTTGTACTGTATGAGTGTTGTACTGTATGAGTGTTGTACTGTATGAGTGTTGTACTGTATGAGTGTTGTACTGTATGAGTGTTGTGCTGTATGTGTGTTGTACTGTATGAGTGTTGTACTGTATGAGTGTTGTACTGTATGAGTGTTGTACTGTATGAGTGTTGTACTGTATGAGTGTTGTACTGTATGTGTGTTGTACTGTATGAGTGTTGTACTGTATGAGTGTTGTACTGTATGTGTGTTGTACTGTATATTATTTGTACTGTATGAGTGTTGTACTGTATGTGTGTGTTGCTGTATGTGTGTTGTACTGTATGAGTGTTGTACTGTATGAGTGTTGTACTGTATGTGTGTTGTACTGTATGAGTGTTGTACTGTATGAGTGTTGTACTGTATGTGTGTTGTGCTGTATGAGTGTTGTACTGTATGAGTGTTGTACTGTATGATTGTTGTACTGTATGAGTGTTGTACTGTATGAGTGTTGTACTGTATGAGTGTTGTACTGTATGAGTGTTGTACTGTATGAGTGTTGTACTGTATGAGTGTTGTGCTGTATGTGTGTTGTACTGTATGAGTGTTGTACTGTATGAGTGTTGTACTGTATGAGTGTTGTACTGTATGAGTGTTGTACTGTATGAGTGTTGTACTGTATGTGTGTTGTACTGTATGTGTGTTGTACTGTATGAGTGTTGTACTGTATGAGTGTTGTACTGTATGTGTGTTGTACTGTATGAGTGTTGTACTGTATGTGTGTTGTACTGTATGAGTGTTGTACTGTATGAGTGTTGTACTATATGTGTGTTGTACTGTATGAGTGTTGTACTGTATGAGTGTTGTACTATATGTGTGTTGTACTGTATGAGTGTTGTACTATATGTGTGTTGTACTGTATGAGTGTTGTACTGTATGTGTGTTGTACTGTATGAGTGTTGTACTGTATGAGTGTTGTACTGTATGAGTGTTGTACTGTATGAGTGTTGTACTGTATGAGTGTTGTACTGTATGAGTGTTGTACTGTTTGAGTGTTGTACTGTATTTCTGCCTCATCCAAAAGGGGGTAAAACAAGGATGTGTACTCTTTCCCATTTTCTTGGCCGCCTTCTTTACTCGCCCTTGAGCTAATTTAACCGGCGGGGTGGACATTGAGTACCGGATGAAGGTTCTTTTCACCATATGACGACTCTAGGCAGGAACAAAGGTGTCGGCCCTCTTCCATCACTGAACTTCAGTATCAGATGACTTCACCCTTGTCGCTAACACTGAACGCGACCTACAGAAGATCCTGAACACCTATGCAGATGCGTATGCACACTTCGGTCTTGAGATGAATGTACGTAAGACTCAGATTCTCTTTCAGCCATTGTTTTCGGATGAGCCTTTCTGCAGGTGAGTTCAGGTGAGGCAGGTAATCAACACCAGACTTCAGAACCAAGTTTGATGTCTCGGTGTACTGAGTAATATTTGAGGTCTTTTGTTAATGGTGTTTATGTTATGAGGGGTTAATTTATGCCGAGCGGGGGGGGAGAGAGGGAGAGGGGCGTATGTGGGAAGACAAGAGGAAATGATTACTTTGGTTTTTAAGGTAAGGGTCCATTAGGTAGGGTCTATTAATGTAGGGGTCTTTTAATTCGGGTCTATTATGATAGGAGTCCATTAGTTCGGGTCTATTATAGGATTTAATCTAACCTAACCTAACCTAACTCACTAGGTAGCGTTAGGGTGTTTAATCATCAGGTGATATAAGTTTATCTGGTGATACTGGCACTTGTAAACAACGTCGAAAATTACGTCGGCTATAAATAGTTGATTAGCTTAGAAAAATTAATTTGTGAACAACATAACAACATTTTTATCGTCGTCATGGTTGTGTGTAATAATAATAATAATTAACGGTTTATTGAAAAAGTTCTGCAGCCCGAAGGCTGAATATATACATTGGACATAAATGACTTATTACATACATTGATGGTTTAACAAAAGCCTTCATTAGAGAAAGGTAAAGGAACATACAGATTAATGTAGGTGTTGAACAGCAAACTCGTAGTGTAGTAACTCCCTCCCAGATGGTGTTAGGAGGAACCTCACGTGGTTTAGTAGTTCCCTCCCAGATGGTGTTATGAGGGGCCTGACGTGGTGTAGTAATTCCCTCACAGATGGTGTTATGAGGGGCATCATGTGGTGTAGTAATTCCCTCACAGATGGTGTTATGAAGGACCTCACGTGGTGTAGTAATTCCCTCACTGATGGTGTTATGAGGGACCTCACGTGGTGTAGTAATTCCCTCACTGATGGTGTTATGAGGGACCTCACGTGGTGTAGTAATTCCTTCACATATGGTGTTATGAGGGACCTGACACGGTGTAGTAATTCCCTCACAAATGGTGTTATATGAGTGAGGTCTGATCCCAGGCCTTCCTATCGTAGACGGATTAACACATCGCTGGTTGTTGTTGGGTCTCACGTGCAGTTATCACTGGGTACCTGGGACGGTGGACGGAAATAAAGTCCACAGGAAAAAACTTCGTGTTTTCTTCTTTCCTTGTGGTTATCAGCATATACAGTACCTAGATCACGCGCACCTACAGTGATTTACTTGCATATATATATATATATATATATATATATATATATATATATATATATATATATATATATATATATATATATATATATATATATATATATATATATATATATATATATATATACTGTATATATATATATGATGGCATTGCACGTAGGTTAGGTTAAGTTTGGTTAGGTTAGCTTAGGTTAGGTTAGGTTTTTTCCGTGCCTTTTTATCTGTGACTTTTTCCTGGATTCCCTGGGACCTTACTGTATGAAAGTTAACTTGGGTACGACTCGGCTGTTACTGTTGAGTTTTTCTCACTGACTTAAGCACTGTTTACCACTGTTCACCTCTGTTCATCACTGGTTCCATTCCTTTCCTAAATGAAATTGTAACTTCTGGCGAGAACTTGTTGATATTCAGGTGGGGAGGAGGGTTCAGGGGAGGGGGTTGGTATGGGCGAATTTAACAGTTGACTGGCTGCTCCTAGAGGAGCGTCAGGTACGTATTAACCCTTCGGTGGTCAAGGATGTGTGTGTGTGTGTGTGTGGACGTGTTGCTCCACCCCCTCCCCCTCACCATGGTCACTGAGGCCTCGTCCACACCCTCTAATAAAACACCACCAATACTACTGTTCTCGTACGTCAGGCGGGCGTGGTTGACTCTCCTTGCACCACCCTCCTCCTCCTCCTCCTCACCTCCCGTTTATACTTGCTGAGGGAAGCCGAGGGAATTCACTGAGTATTAGTTGGATTAACAAAAATAACCTAAAAAGATAATCTCGAGGTTCGTGACTGAGGGGATACCTCGGTCAACGCTTGTCAGGTTCACCAGCAGCACCTCATCACCATCACCTATACTTCCTTCTCGTCTCTATACCAACACGTTCATGTCTCATAGCTGACTGGATGGGGGTAACTGCCTCACCTCCTCCCTCTCCCCGGTAGCCGGGAGGGTCATGGTCACAGTTAATTATCCAGGGTGGACGATCATAGTTATCTACACAGAGCTCCCCCTCTCCCTCCCCCCCCTCACACACACACTCACCGTTAAAAGGTCACCTACAGCGCTGAGTTGTTAATGTCACAGGTCGACTGCCGTCTCTCACATTGTACTACTCAAATTTATCCTGAATCCTTCCACAAACTCAATAGATCTGGAGTAATTGATAAAGAAAATTAAGATTAGTTTAACATTAAGTTTGGTTCCTACCACAAAGAGGGGGGGGGGGTATAGGATGTGTCGGGAGGGTGTGTGTGTGTGGTGAGGTTGGTGGGCAGCAGCCAGTGTTATCACCTGGCCTAGCCTCCTCACCACACCCACCGCCTTCACCTGCCACCCAACCACCCTTCTCACCTGCTCTAACTCAACTTTTAACTGTAGCCACGAGATTTGATATACTCGTTTAATTACTGAGTTTCATCTCGTAAATGATATCCTGTTTTCCTAAACCAGTAATGACATACGTAGGCCTATAGGAAGAAATACATTTAGATATTAACAGTTGTTTATTTACAAAGGCGATTAGAGATATTTCGGGGAAAGTGTCAAGCCAGGTAACGATAAAGCATGTGAAATGTACCGGAGCTGTTGGGGGGGTGGGGGAGGGGGTCGCCTAGAAACAGTATTTGTGTACACAGATGGCGGTCACTGCTAGACTTGACCTGCTGAACGCTCACAAGCACACATTACCTGTAGTGTGCCGTCACCTCTTATAACAAAAATTAAATCAGTTTAATTTGTGTTCGAATACAAATTAAATCAGTTTAATTTGTGTTCGAATACAGTTGGGCAAGCGTGAGTCTGTTGTTTTCGAAGGATTTATTCGAGGGACGCAAAGAAAAAAAATCCCCCAAAAGACCCTGAACCATGAGCGAAATAGCAAGATACCGTTCACCCAACACTTGAAATTTTATGGTCCAGATAACAACAACTACCTGCACTTATCATCTAAATATAAAGCAAAGATAAGGAAGGCTCCTACCAGGCGAAAACACCCACGTGATTGTTGAGAGGTGACGAGGGTGAGGGCTGGTGCGGGCTGGTGCGGGCTGGTGCGGGCTTCTCAGTATTACATTTATTAAGTGACAGTAAGATGAGTTAGGACAGATATAGGCTAAGGTGTATTAGTTGTAGCAGCAGCTGTAATGACTACTTTAAGACCACACTGTAAGAGCTGAGTGAAGCGGTCTGGTGGGGCTGCCATAACACCAACCAGTGTCATCATGTTTTCACAACCTGTATGAACTCAGGAGACATTTGATGGTTACGTCAAGTTCTTGTTGGATAAATTAGACAAGTTCAATACGATACGGTTAAAGGTTTTGATTTATTCTTTATTGGGAGTTTGTCGTGCTGGCATTGTTTCTGGACTGTACTGTGACGCTATAATTATTAGACTTACAGAGATATACTGAATTTTACTATTTTGTTGATTTTCTTTGGTTAGAGGTGACGAAAAGCGCTGTCACCTGTTGTTACCTTCATACTTGACCCACCTTGATGTATCGTCCTAGTTGGTCTTGAGGCTTGAGACACTCCTCACACACACTGCGGACTTCACTGAGATTCCTGTAAGGGATCAAGAGTTAGGAAAAAGTCGCCAAATTAAATGCATCAGAGTTTATCATTCCTGTGTATGTCGATCAATGTACACCCAGTCCCTGATTCCCGCCGTGAAGATTCGATTTATTTTCTCTTTGTTTACTCCCATTTGATCCTATTTCGTCTACTTCTTTTATGTCTACTCTGAAATATCACCTAACCTAACCTACCCTAACCTAACCTAACCAACCTAACCTAACCTAACCTAACCTACTCTAACCCAACCTAACTACTCTAACCTAACCAAATTTAGATCAAATACTCGCCATTTCGAGAGTAGACATAATGGTATAGTAGACACAATGGAAGTAAGATGTAATGGATGTCATCAAAATTTTAACCCTCTAACATCATCTTGTTCTTTACTTTACGATTCTTAGCTTTCACTAGAACAACCGAGCTGAAGAAAACAGTACACACACACACAGACACACACACACACACACACACACACACACACACACACACACACACACACACACACACACACACACACACACACACACACACACACGTCTTTTGTATATTTTCAGTTTATTATTATCATCATCATCATCATCATCATCATCATCATCATCATCATCATCATCATCATCATCATCATCATCATTATTATTACTACTACACACATACACCAATATAACAGGTAATCTTCACAAACGTTTAGAACTTTATTAAATATTTTCGAATGTAATAATAAAGTTGAGATTAATAAACACCAACATATAATTTATAGCTTATAAGAATCAGGTGTTTTCCCTTCCCACTCTCACGTCTTTTGTCTCCTAGTGCTCTCTGTCTCCTAGTGCTCTTTGTCTCCTAGTGCTGTCTGTCTCTTAGTGCTCTTTGTCTCCTAGTGCTCTTTGTCTCCTAGTGTTGTCTGTCTCTTAGTGCTCTTTGTCTCCTAGTGCTGTCTGTCTCTTAGTGCTCTTTGTCTCCTAGTGCTGTCTGTCTCTTGGTGCTCTTTGTCTCCTAGTGCTGTCTGTCTCTTAGTGCTGTCTGTCTCTTAGTGCTCTTTGTCTCCTAGTGCTCTTTGTCTCCTAGTGTTGTCTGTCTCTTAGTGCTCTTTGTCTCCTAGTGCTCTTTGTCTCCTAGTGCTCTTTGTCTCCTCGTGCTCGCTGTCTCCGAGTGCTCTCTGTCTCCTAGTGCGTTCTGTCTCCTACATCACCACCTGCCTGTCCACACTACCTTCTGTCTCCACACCCTCTCCTAGCGCTCTCTGTCTCTAAGCTATATCATACTGTCTCCTACACCCTCACCTGCTTACACCACCCCCTGTCTCCACACCCTCGGTCTCCTATCTATCTCCTACACCATCGCCTGCTCCCCACTCTATCTCACACTGTCTCCCACACTTTTTTTTATAACGTGGTCTTCAGCCTCCCCCAATAGCCACACCTTTGCCGCCATTTTATTACCTTAAAATTAAATATCCTATTACTTAAGTAGCTACCCTGGCTGTGTTGAGTTAGTTGAGCCGCAGATCTATGCGGCATTCAGTAACTGTAGCCTCATAGTCAATATCTGCAACTGAGGCAGAGCAAAGCCGACCGAAGGAGAGAGAAGGACAGTTGACATCTCATCCAGGCTGTAACATAACTTCTGGGCTGCTGCTTCTGTTCAGATAACATCTCCGAGAGTCTGGCATTGAAACACCTTGCTCTTGGTCCCATACCGCCAGAGGTTGTGAACAGCATCGAGAGCTAGGTTACGGTGACATGAGGCCATGGGATCGAAAATCCTTATGCCAAAGATGGCTTTCTGTCCCCGCGTCCATAATCCTCGAGCACTGACGTCCACACGGGCTTCGTTGGATGTGTTTGAAGTCCTGTGACGGAGGTTCTCAACATCCAATGGAAGGCAGGGTGGTTCCACCATGACGTCGTGGCAGATTTCCTACAGTAAATTTGCTGTTAGATCCCTTACTTCGCCATGCCTCATGCATACGAAGCCCCCTTTTTTACACACCATGGCGTGGTCGATGTATTAGGATGAGCCACACACGCATTGGGAGGGAAAACCTTCTACTGGCCTACCGTACCCTAGAACAATGGAATCTGTGAATTCTTGGTTATTAAGGATGAAGCTTTTTGCCCTTATCGGTAATGTTGTTAGCCAGTTCGAGGCGCCCACCTCCTGCTCTATAGATATTTTTTTCCAAGTTCTATGGCAATTGCTGCAACAGTTGTTGCAGTTTATCACTTTGGGTGTGCTGCCGTTCTATCATAATGGACCGTCGAATCTTGTTTCATTCGTTGGTATCCACCTGACTTGCTGCATTCTGAGCTACTGTGTGCCCAGTGAGGGCTGCCGTGAGCTTGACTGAGTTCTGATGTTCTGTAGCGGCAAGCTCCACTGGATTAGTCAATCACATTCCTCCCAATCTCGGTGGTAGTGCAATGAGTGACCTTTCTGCTGGGGTTAAATAAGCGTTTTTCACTAGTGTTGGGATAAAAGCGAACTTGATGGCTTCTTCCAGAGGGTGGAGGAGGGTCTGATATCAGGGATAGTGCGCATCGTAATTCCAGCGATGCTTGACTCCTCGTGTCTGAGAGTTGAAGACCATGGCGATACACGAACTTTTAGTGTGAAGGATGTACATGAAGGCCTAGTGTGAAGGGTGTACATGAAGGCTTAGTGTGAAGGGTGTACACGAACGTTTAGTGTGAAGGGCGTACATGAAGGCTTAGCGTGAAGGGTGTACATGAAGGCTTAGTGTGAAGGGTGTACACGAACGTTTAGTGTGAAGGGTGTACATGAAGGCCTAGTGTGAAGGGTGTGCATATGAAGGCCTAGTGTGAAGGGTGTACATGAAGGCCTAGTGTGAAGGGTATACACGAACGTTTAGTGAAGGGCGTACATGAAGGCTAGGGGTGAAGGGTACATGTGCTGCTTAGTGTGAAGGCAAAAATATGAAGGCTTAGTGTGAAGGGTGTACATGAATGCTTAGTGTGAAGGGTGTACATGAAGGCTTAGTGTGAAGGGTGTACATGAAGGCTTAGTGTGAAGGGTGTACATGAAGAGTGTGAAGGGTGTACATGAAGGCTTAGTGTGAAGGGTGTGAGACTTGTGTGAAGGGTGTACATGAAGGCTTAGTGTGAAGGGTGTACATGAAGGCTTAGTGTGAAGGGTGTACATGAAGGCCTAGTGTGAAGGGTGTACATGAAGGCTTAGTGTGAAGGGTGTACATGAAGGCTTAGTGTGAAGGGTGTACATGAAGGCTTAGTGTGAAGGGTGTACATGAAGGCTTAGTGTGAAGGTTATGAAGGAGTGTGAAGGGGTGTACATGAGCTTAGTGTGAAGGGTGTACATGAAGGCTTAGTGTGAAAGGGTGTACATGAAGGCTTAGTGTGAAGGGTGTACATGAAGGCTTAGTGTGAAGGGTGTACATGAAGGCCTAGTGTGAAAGGTGTACATGAAGGCAGGTGTGAAGGTGTACATGAAGGCTTAGTGTGAAGGGTGTACATGAAGGCTTAGTGTGAAGGGTGTACATGAAGGCTTGTGTGAAGGGTGCATGAAGGCTTAGTGTGAAGGGTGTACATGAAGGCTTAGTGTGAAGGGTGTACATGAGGCCTAGTGTGAAGGGTGTACATGAGGCTTAGTGTGAAGGGTGTACATGAAGAGTGTGGGGTGCATGAAGGCTTAGTGTGAAGGGTGTACATGAAGGCCTAGTGTGAAGGGTGTATGAAGGCTTAGTGTGAAGGGTGTACACGACGTTTAGTGTGAAGGGCGCATGAAGGCATGTGAAGGTGTACATGAAGGCTTAGTGTGAAGGGTGTACATGAAGGCTTAGGGGTGAAGGTGTGCTGAAGGCCTAGTGTGAAGGGTACATGAAGGCTTAGTGTGAAGGGTGTACACGAACGTTTAGTGTGAAGGGCGTACATGAAGGCTTAGTGTGAAGGGTGTACATAGGCTTAGTGTGAAGGGTGTACATGAAGGCTTAGTGAAGGGGTACATGAGGCTTAGTGTGAAGGGTGTACATGAAGGCTTAGTGAAGGGTGTACATGAAGGCCTAGTGAAGGGTGTACATGAAGGCTTAGTGTGAAGGGTGTACAAAATTTAGTGTAAGGGCGTACATGAAGGCTTAGTGTGAAGGGTGTGCATGAAGGCTTAGTGTGAAGGTGTACATGAAGGCTTAGTGTGAAGGGTGTACATGAAGGCTTAGTGTGAAGGGTGTACATGAAGGCTTAGTGTGAAGGGTGTACATGAATGCTTAGTGTGAAGGGTGTACATGAAGGCTTAGTGTGAAGGGTGTACATGAAGGCTAGGTGTGAAGGTGTACATGAAGGCTTAGTGTGAAGGGTGTACATGAAGGCTTAGTGTGAAGGGTGTCAGAATGCTTGTGTGAAGGGTGTACATGAAGGCTTAGTGTGAAGGGTGTACATAAAGGCTTAGTGTGAAGGGTGTACATGAAGGCTGTGTGAAGGGTGTACATGAAGGCTTAGTGTGAAGGTGTACATGAAGGCTTAGTGTGAAGGGTGTACATGAAGGCCTATGTGAAGGGTGTACATGGGTGAAGGGTGTCAAACATTTAGTGTGAAGGGGTACATGAAGGCTTAGTGTGAAGGGTGCATGAAGGCTTAGTGTGAAGGGTGTACATGAAGGCTTAGTGTGAAGGTGTACATGAAGGCTTAGTGTGAAGGTACATGAAGGCTAGTGTGAAGGGTGTACATGAATGCTTAGTGTGAAGGGTGTACATGAAGGCTTAGTGTGAAGGGTGTACATGAAGGCTTAGTGTGAAGGGTGTACATGAAGGCTTAGTGAAGGGTGTACATGAAGGCTTAGTGTGAAGGGTGTACATGAAGGCTTAGTGTGAAGGGTGTACATGGCTTAGTGTGAAGGGTGTACATGAAGGCTTAGTGTGAAGGGTGTACATGAAGGCTTAGGTGAAGGTGTACATGGTGAAGGGTGTACATGAAGGCTTAGTGTGAAAAGTGTTTCTATATGCGTTTTTGTCATAAGTATGTGTGTATTTTTATTGTATTTGTGAAAGTGTATATGTACAGTACAGTATGTATGTATGTATGTATGTATGTATGTATGTATGTATGTATGTATGTATGTTGGCAGGGTGAAACTATGGGCAAGTTTCTTTACGCCATTTGCTCCTGTCTACCCAGCAGTAATTGGGGAACTGCATGTTAATCGATTTGTGGATCGTGTTCCGGGGTAATGGTTAGCCAGTGCAGTTGGCGAGTTGTCCGGTCTTCTCGGACTATTCCTTGACACTGGGTCATGCAACTTGTTAACAAGAGGGTGTGGTTGTTGTGTTGACGACAGCTTCTACACCTTAAACAAATTCACGCCTTGGTGGCCCTTGGGAGAGCCATCTTCGTTACCATTATTATGTATGTATGTATAGCTCCCTATGGAAGTATATTTGGATGTATATAATGAAGCATATTTATACATATTTTAGTCTATGTATAATGTTCTCTTTCTACAGGAGGAGAAGAGGAGGAGGAGAAGAGGGAGAGGGAGGAGGAGGAGGAGAGGAGGAGGAGGAGGAGGAAGAGGGTGAGGGGGAGAGGAGGAGAGGGAGGAGGAGGAGGAGGAGGAGGAGGAGGAGGAGGAGGAGGAGGGAAGGCTGGGGGTATACAATAGCGCCAGGAATGCACCATTAAGTAACAAATATTTCAGCGTGGCTTGTGCCTCTTTCTGCGGCCACGTGAAGAATGACGCTTATTATGATATATTGAACTCCCCATTTTATACGGTTCTTTACCTTCCCGGGTTGCCACACCTTCCTAAAATTACCACCTACACCTACACCAACACCAACACCTACACCTACACCAACACCAACACCTACACCTACACCTACACCTGCACCCACACCCAACACCTACACCTACACCAACACCAACACCTACACCTACACCACAACACCTACACCTACACCAACACCTACACCAACACCCACACCTACACCTACACCAACACCTAACCCACCTACACCTACACCTACACCTACACCTACACACCTACACCAACACCAACACCTACACCAACACCAACACCCAACACCTACACTTACACCTACCTACACCTACACCTACACCTACACCTACACCAACACCTACACCTACACCTACACCTACACCTACACCTACACCTACACCCACACCTACACCACACCCACACCAACACCAACACTACACCAACACCCAACACCAACACCTACACTTACACCTACACCTACACCTACACCTACACCCACACCCCACACCCACACCTCCTCACACCCACACCACACCTACACCAACACCAACACCCACCCAACACCAACACCAACACCTACACCTACACCTACACCTACACCTACACCCCACACCTACACCAACACCCACACCTACACCTACACCTACACCTACACCCTACACTTACACCCACACCAACACCAACACCTACACCAACACCTACACCTACACCTACCACACCTACACCAACACCAACACCTACACCAACACCTACACCAACACCCACTACACCTACACCTACACCAACACCCACACCAACACCAACACCAACACCAACACTCACACCAACACCAACACCAACACCAACACCTACACTTACACCTACACCTACACCAACACCTACACCAACACCAACACTTACACCTACACCTACACCAACACCTACACCAACACCAACACACCAACACCAACACCCACACCAACACCAACACCAACACCAACGCCTACACCAACACCAACGCCCACACTTACACCTACACCACACCAACACCCACACCAACACCTACACCACACCTACACCTACACCAACACCTACACCAACACCAACACCAACACCAACACCACACCAACACCAACACCAACACCAACGCCTCACCAACACCAACACCTACACCTGCACCTACACCAACACCTACACCTACACCAACACCAACACCTACACCTACACCCAACACCTACACCAACACCAACACCTACACCAACACCTACACCTACACCTACACCCACACCAACACCTACACCAACACCTACACTTACACCTACACCTACACCAACACCTACACCAACACCAACACCAACACCAACACCTACACCTACACCAACACCTACACCAACACCAACACCCACACCTACACCTACACCTGCACCTACACCAACACCTACACCTACACCAACACCAACACCTACACCTACACCAACACCTACACCAACACCAACACCTACACCAACACCTACACTACACCCACACCTACACCAACACCTACACCAACACCAACACCAACACCAACACCTACACCAACACCAACACCAACACCAACGCCTACACTTACACCTACATCTACACCAACACCTACACCAACACCAACACTTACACCTACACCTACACCAACACCTACACCAACACCAACACCAACACCAACACCTACACCAACACCAACACCACACCAACACCAACACCACACCAACACCAACACTTACACCAACCAACCAACACCTACACCAACACCAACACCAACACCAACACCTACACCAACACCAACACCAACACCAACACCTACACCAACACCAACGCCTACACTTACACCACACCACACCAACACCTACACCAACACCTACACTACACCTACACCTACACCAACACTACACCAACACCAACACCAACACCAACACTCACACCAACACCAACACCAACACCAACGCCTACACTAACACCAACACCTAAACTTACACCAACACCAACACCAACACCTACACCTACACCAACACTCAACACCTACACCAACACTCTACACTTCACACCAACACCAACACCTACACCAACACCTACACCTACACCAACACCTACACCTACACCAACATTTTCTCGGGTGTTAAGGTGGTTTGGGTGCTTGGTATCAGTGGTAACAAACATTACTCTAAATAAGGGTCTAAGTTATTTATTTTATTTATAAAGTTAAGTTATTATGTTGGGTAGGAGCGACTGGCAACTCTAAGCGGTGGTGTCAATAAAAAGACCAGCCGTGGCCATCAGCTCATTCTTCATCAATAGACGTGTGTGTGTGATGGATGGTCGTGGGGCAGACGCTGGCAGACCTTGGAAGACTCTGGAAATACTCACACTTTGGAAATACTCACACTTAGGTTTTATGAAGTTTAGAATTGGTTGGGTTAGGATATTTTAGTTTAATTTAGTTTATTTTAAGATGGTTTTGGTTAGGTTAGGTTTGGTTTGATTAGGTTAGGTTAGGTTAGCTTTGGTTTGATTAGGTTAGGTTAGTTTAGGTTACTTTAGGTTAGATTAGGTTAGGTTAGGTTATGCCAGGATCAGATAAGGACGACGGATACAATAACAGCCTCAGATCCGACTTAGTATAAATTAATTTTTTAGAAAAATTTTCTCCGAGTTATATTTATTTTTATCTTTCACTCAATTTTCTTTTCCCTCTGCCACCGATCACGAGTGTATTACAACCCTGGGAAAAAATACATATATATACACAATAATAAACAAAGTATAAATTAATAAATATACATTGAAAAGAGAAGGTTAAACTAAAGACTAATGCAGGTTTGGTGTAGTGGCTGAGGAGGTGAATTTCTGTGTCATTAGTAGTGGTAGGAGGTGTGGGTGACAAACTGGGTGGTGCTAGGTGAGGGTGGCGCTAGGTGTGGGTGGCAGACGTAGTGGTAGGAGGTATGGGTGGCAGACTGGGTAGCAGGAGGTGTGGGTGGCAAACTGGGTCGCGCTAGGTGTGGGTGATAGACGAGGTGGTAGGAGGTTTGGGTGGCAGGTGATATGGGTGGCAAACTGGGTGGTGCTAGGTGTGGGTGGTAGACGAAGTGGTACGGGGTATGGGTGGCAGGCAGAAGATGTGGGTGGTAAACAAGGTGTGGGTTGAAGATTGGGTGGTAGACTATATGTGGGTGGCAGACTGGATGGCTGGAGGTATGGGCGACAGTCTGGATGGTAGGTGATGTGGGTGGCAAACTGGGTGATAGGCAAGGTGTGCGTGGAAGAATGGGTGGTAAACTGGGTGTGGGTGGCAGATTGATTGGTAGACAAGGTGTGGGTGGCAGACTGGGTGGTTGAATAGGTGTTAGACTACGTGTGGATGGTAGACTGCGTGGTAGAGAGGGTTTGGGCGTCAGACTAGGTAGTAGACTAGGTGTGGGTGGAAGACTGGGTGGTAGACAAAATGTGGGTGGCTGACTGGGTGGTAGACTAGGTATGGGTGGTAGACAAGGTGTAGATGATAGACTGGGCGGTGGGAGGTATGGGTGGTAGACTAGGTGTGGGTGGTAGACTGGGTGGAGGGATGTATGGGTGGCAGTGTGTGTGTGTGTGGGGCAGGCTATTTGAAATCGCTCACCAGATAACGCGGCAGGTAACTCACATTTGTGGGGATTCACAGTCGCTGCTGACGACCACACACCTGAATGTATAGAAGAAGGGTCGGGGGTGTGGTGGGGGAGGCTGGGGTGGTGGGGGAAGCTGAGGTGGTGGGCAGGAGGTTGGGCTGGGGTGGTGGGTAGGAATTTTTTTTTCATTTATTGGGTACCCCCCTACATCCTTGTGCAAGGTGAAGCGCAGAAGCGTTTACAGCGCCCAACAGGGAAGCATGCCAAGTTCATGCTTGCCTTATGTCTCATGAGTTAAGGGCGTAGAAGCCTGAAGAGTCGAGGGCGTAGAAGCCTGAAGAGTCAATGGTTTATGTCTAAGCAAGGTTGGACTGGATAGGGTAGGGGTACAGGATAGGGCCAGGAACGGAGTTGGAGGTAGGGCTGGGGTGTGAGGGAGTGAGGGAGGGAGGGCTTTTTTTTTTTTTTAGAGAGAGAGAGGAGGGTGAAAGAAGATCAGAGGTGGGGGAAGGAAGTTATAGTTCGGAAATTGAAGATATTTAGGAGGAGGTAAGAGGGGGCGGGCTGACCGCCTTGCTAAGCTAATAGTGTGTTAGGGTTGTGTTGGGTTAGTTATTGTCTGTCGGTACAGGCACTAGACATCCTACCCTGTCCCATATATGGGTGTTTTAAGGGCCTTATTTCATATTCCGCCGACCCTACTGGCGGATTCTGGTCTAGGGAGGTTGCCTATTGCCTGGCCGTGTAGATCGGGGGTGGTAATGGACCTTTTGAGATTTGGTAACTTTTTGGGAACCATGTATGGTTGTTGTCATTATCTGGTGGGAGTCTTTGAAGGAGTTCTTGCTCTGATCATTCTATCTTTTGCCAGATTCTGCTGGCCAGGGTGTGCAGCTGCTGGTTGATGGGTTTCATTCTCAGGTCTCTATGTATCTCGGCTGTGGTTCTGGTGAAGGGGTATCTTTCATCTGTGACGAATTGCTGGGGTGTGAGTGAGGGAGGGAGGGCCGGGGTGTGAGTGAGGGGAGGGGAGGGCTGGGGTGTGTGGGGAGGAGGAGGGCTGGGGGGTGGGGGGGAGGGAGGGAGGGCTGGGGTGTGGGGGGGAGGGAGGCTGGGGGGGGGAGGGAGGTGGGGTGGGAGGGTGGGGGGGGGAGGGGGAGGGTGGGGAGGGAGGGGGAGGGTGTGGGGGTGGGGGGAGGGAGGGAGGAGGGAGGGAGGGCTGAGGTGTGGGGGAGGGAGGCTGGGGAGGGAGGGGGGGCTGGGGAGGGAGGGAGGGCTGGGGTGAGTGGGGAGGGAGGGGAGGGAGGGCTGGGGGTGTGAGGGAGGGGGAGGGGGCTGGGGTGGGAGGAGGGAGAGGGCTGGGGTGTGGGGGAGGAGGGGAGTGGGGGGGAGAGGGAGGGTGGGCTGGAGGGTGGGGGGAGGTAGAGAGGGCTGGGGGTGAGCTGGGGGTTGAGGAGGAGGCTGAGAGAGGACTGGGGTGTGAGGGGGGGAGGAGGAGGGAGGGCTGGGGTGAGGGGAGGGAGGCTGGGGGAGGGGAGGGAGGAGGAGGGGGTGGAGGGAGGCTGGGGTGGAGGGGGGAGAGGCTGGGGTGGAGGGAGGAGGACTGGGGGGAGGAGGAGGAGGGGAGGGGGAGGGAGAGGAGGGCTGGGGTGTGGAGGGAGGGAGGGCTGGGGTGGAGGGAGGGGAGGGCTGGGGGTGGGGGAGGGAGGGCTGGGGTGTGGGGGAGGAGGGAGGCTGGGGGGAGTGGGGAGGGAGGGCTGGGGTGTGAGTGGGAGGGAGGGCTGGGTGGGGGAGGGAGGCTGGGGGTGGGGTGTGGGGAGGGGAGGGAGGCTGGGGTGGGGGGGGAGGGGAGGGAGGAGGTGTGGGGGAGGGAGGAGGGCTGGGGGTGTGGGGAGGGAGGGAGGGCTGGGGGTGTGAGGGGGAGGGAGGGAGGGCTGGGGTGGGGGAGTGAGGGGAGAGGGGCTGGGGTGGGGGGAGGGAGGCTGGGGTGGGGAGGTAGAGAGGGCTGGGGTGTGAGGGAGGGGAGGGGAGTGGGGTGGGGGGAGGAGGCTGGGGGTGGGGAGGTAGAGGAGGGGGGGGTGAGGAGGGGGGCTGGGGGGAGGGGAGGGAGGGAGGACTGGGGTGACGAGGAGGGCTGGGGGAGGAGGAGAGAGGACTGTGTGAGGGAGGGAGGACTGGGGGAGGAGGAGGAGAGCTGGGGGTGTGGGAGGGAGGGAGGGCTGGGGGTGAGGGAGGGAGGGCTGGGGTGGGGGGAGGGAGGCTGGGGGTGGGGAGGAGGAGGAGGCTGGGGTGTGCTGAGGGAGGGCTGGGGGTGGGAGGAGGGGAGAGAGGACTGTGGTGTGGAGGGAGGGAGGACTGGGGTGTGGGAGGGGAGGGGAGGAGAGCTGGGGGTGAGGGAGGGAGGGCTGGGGGTGTGAGGGAGGAGGGCTGGGGTGTGGGGGAGGGAGGGCTGGGGGGAGGGAGTGGAGGGAGGGCTGGGGTGGACGAGGGAGGGCTGGGGTGTGAGGGAGGGGAGAGAGGACTGTGGTGGGAGGGGAGGGAGGACTGGGTGTGGGAGGGGTGAGGAGGCTGGGGGGAGGAGGGATGGGGGGAGGAGTGAGTGAGAGGAGGGAGGGGAAGGGGGGGAGGAGTGGGGAGAGAGGGCTGGGGTGGGGGGGTGAGGGAGGGGAGGGCTGGGAGGGCTGGGGTGGAGTGAGGAGGAGGGAGTGAGGAGAGAGGCTGGGGTGTGAGGGAGAGAGGAGAGCTGGGGTGAGGGGGAGGGAGAGCTGTGAGGGAGGGAGGGAGAGCTGGGGTGTGAGGGAGGGAGAGCGGAGGTGTAGGTTACTGGGGCGGTAGCGGAAGCGGTGAGGGAACAAGAGTGTCGCATTTCCCCGCGCCCTTCCCAACACACCACAGCCACGCCTCCCGACACGCCCACTATCAGGGGCCACGACACCTAACATCCTGTGGTCACTTTAACCTGTGCTATGATCGAGGATTACACGCTGTAGTTGACCCGAGCTACGTACATTAATTGTCTCCTTCACTGTATATTGAAGTTCATTGACCTTGACTCTATAAGTGAGTAAAGATCGTAGCTATGAGTAAAGGTTTCTGTGGAAGACGATCTTGGTATTGTATTGTATTGTGATAAAACTCTGCTGGAATAATCTAATGATAGTGAATATGATTTACATTTGATAACAAGACAATCATCAACATACAATTTGATTCAAAAAATGAACCCCAAAGCTTACTAAATAAAAATAAAAGTGGAATGATTTTATATACTAAGGCAATTTTTCCTAAACGTGATCATCCGTAATAGTTAGTTTGACCCATTGTTTTTTAGTTAATTATGTACTATTTATAAAATGTATAAAAAGTAAGATAATTTGTACATCATAGAATTCTTGTATGAAACTAAACTAAAAAGACTCGTAAAACCTCCCCACCCAAGGCTTTAGGCAGAGGACTTGCCGAGCGGTTGTGATCAATGACTATTATAACCACAGGGCTTGCTGAGGCTCCACACTATACTTCAATGTAATGTAATTTTGTATGTGAAGGAAAGAGTATTGAGGTCAACACACCCACTCTAGGGTCTGCCTGACACAACACTGAGGCAAAAATTATGTCTAATGAAAAGGTAATGAATAAGAAATGTTGACATGTAATAATTTAAATAAGTCTTTAGAGCTGAAAATTATTAAATACATAAAAATTTTAAATTATTGAATGACAGGTAGTTTTCTCTCCTCTCCTCTCCTCTCCTCTCTTCTCCTCTCCTCTCTTCTCCTCTCCTCTCCTCTCCTCTCCTCTCCTCTCCTCTCCTCTCTTCTCTTCTCTTCTCCTCTCCTCTCCTCTCTTCTCCTCTCCTCTCCTCTCTTCTCTTCTCCTCTCCTCTCTTCTCCTCTCCTCTCCTCTCTTCTCCTCTCCTCTCTTCTCCTCTCCTCTCCTCTTCTCCTCCTCCCTCTCTCTTCTCTCTCTCTCTCCTCTCCCTCCTCCTCTCTCTCTCCTCTCCTCTCTCTCTCCTCTCCTCTCCTCTCTCTCTCTCTCTCTCTCTCCTCTCCTCTCCTCTCCTCTCCTCTCCTCTCCTCTCCTCTCTTCTCCTCTCCCCTCTCCTCTCTCTCTTCTCCTCTCCTCTCCCTCTCTCTCTCTCTCTCCTCTCCCTCTCCTCTCCCTCTCCTCTCTTCTCCTCCTCTCTCCCCCCTCTCCACTCTCCTCTCCTCTCCTCTCCTCTCTCTCCCTCTCCTCTCCCCTCTTCTCCTCTCTTCTCTCTCCTCTCTCCCCTCTCCCCTCCCCTCAGCCCCTCTTCTCCTCTCCCTCTCCCTCTCCTCTCCTCTCTCTCCTCTCCCTCCTCTCTCCTCTCTTCTCTCTTCTCTTCTCCTCTCCTCTCTTCTCTCCTCCTCTCTTCTCTTCTCCTCTCCCTCCTCTCTCCCTCTCTCTCTTCTCTCCTCTCCTCTCTCTTCCCTCTCCTCTCCTCTCCTCTCGCCTCTCTCTTCTCTCTCTCTTCTCCCTCTCTCTCCTCTCCTCTCCTCTCCCTCCCTCCTCTTCTCCTCTCCTCTCCTCTCCCTCTCCCCTCTTCTCCTCTCTTCTCCTCTCCCCTCTCCTCTCCCCTCCTCTCCTCTCTCTCCTCTCCCTCTCCTCTCTCCCTCTTCTCTCCCTTCTCTCCCTCCCTCTCCTCCTCTTCTCCTCTCTTCTCCTTCTCCTCTCTCCTCTCCTCTCCTCTCCTCTCCCTCTCTCCTCTCCTCTCTCTCTCCTCTCCTCTCCTCTTCCCTCCCTCTCTCTCTCTCTTCTCTCCCCTCTCCTCTCCCTCCTCTCCCTCTCCTCTCTTCTTCTCTCCTCTCTCCCTCTCTCCCTCTCTCGTCTCGCGTGAAGTACCTGGGATAAATGTCAGATTTTCTCCTTCAAGAGTTTACAAATATCAATCAAGTTTTCAGAATGTGGTTTATTGTTTTATTTTTGACGTGGAAATTTTGCATCAGAATCATGGCGAGTGTCCTCAAAATGCTCACTTCTGAACGAAAAACAAAACAAACTCATACATTGTTCTTTTGATAACCACAAACTCGTCTTCCTCGTCACGTTAATATCTGAAAAAGTTAGTATTTTACAACTTGTGTCAGCAGAGGTGAAGCATTTTTGTTATAACGGATGAGTGAGGTTGACCAGCTACACCCTCCCCCTCCCACCCATGTGACCACCACCGCCTAGGGCTTCTGACCGCGGGCTACGTATCGTGCAGTATTGCTCAACGCGTTGAGCTCGTCTACACCACATCTAGCCCACCAAGCCCACCAACACCTCACACCACTACCATCATATTACCGACACACCGGCCTTAACGATTAATTACGCAAAGTTCTTATCCCCAACACACTGCCAAAGTGAGAGCTCTTGATCACATACCCTACAGACTGATGATAACGGTGTCATCCCACTTGGGCGATTCTCATTTGGACGATCGTCTATTTTATGCGAGTTTTACAATCTTGGTTAAATGATTAGGTTAGGTTAGGTTAGGTTAAATCGCATAAAACAGGCGGTCATCCAAATGGGAGTAGTCAAAGTGGAATGTAATCTTGTATTGATAACATCACACAGACCATATTATTCCACAGTGGTGTTCAACCTTTTATTCAAGAGGGACAAATTAATGTCTCGCAGTACTCGGGAGACCAGACGACTACATGAATGGTATGAGATCCTGATTAATTGTTACAGGATACTTTATAACATTATATAATTAGGCATTATAGGAACCAACAAAAGGATAAAATAATGCGAAAAATAAATGTTAAAAATTAAACATATATAAACAAAAATGGTATCTCGGATGCGATGATGGCACGCATTTTGATGCCTTGATTTATGTTGGAGAGCTTTATAGAAATTGTTTGCGGGCCGGATCCGGCCCGTGGGCCGCCGGTTGAGAACTCCTGATCTACACCAATAGATCTCTTAACACTGCCTGTGGGAGGGCTGGAAGTGCTGTCGTTGTGACTCAACCTAACGGTAATACAACTGAGAAAGGAGTTAGAATTAACAACTGCGCATCCACTCTACAAACTACTGTAGAGGAGTGTGTGGATGAGCGGAGAGTGCATGGAGAGGTGTGGAGGGTGTGTCTAGGAGTGGACAGTGTGTAGGTGTGTGGTGGAATCTGACTTTTTTTTTATTTGCTGCGGATAGCAGCTAGTTTATTGTGCACCCCACACTCATCCTGTTACCGGTAGCGCAAAAAGGATTAGATTAGAGGCCACAAATGGTGTTTAACGGGCCTCAGTGATTTTGATATTATGACATTGAATGCTACAGAGTATTTCCAGTACATTGTTTGTTTAAGTCGGTACATAGAATTTTGATTAAGTACTAGATGCCACGTGTGGATACAGCCTTAGTATATCAGCTATCTTTTCATCAGAGATAAAGTGCTGTGCCATTGCATACAGTGTGCTTGGATCTGTCTCTATAAGGTTCTATTTTTTCACAGTCTATGACCTAGTGTTGGAGTGTGTGGCCATATGTCTGGCCGCGCACTTTACATTTAGTTTTGTTCACATCTGCCTGAGGGGCACACTGCCAGAGGTACTTATATCCTAACCTTAGTCAAGCGGTTACAACATCTTGTAATCTAGTGATCTTGTTACGTGTTCCATTTACATGTTTCACTTGATACATCTCATCATGGTAAACAATGGATTGGCTAGTGCTTGTTTGCACTTGTCTACTGGCTTCAAATTCATCAACAAGTTTTTTTTTCTGATTACAGTTTTTAAGGTTATGTTTGACAGGCGTAAATTGTACTCATCATTGTCTTTGTTGGACGCGAGTTTAGCTATGGCATCAACTCTATCATGTTCACTAATGCCTATGTGAGAGGTGATCCACAGCTTGTGTCTGGTTTCAGAGACAAGCAGTACCACCAACACAACACCATATGCCACCCACAACCACATCATGTACCACCCACACTACACCATGTACCACCCACAACCACACCATGTACCACCCACACAACACCATGTACCACCCACACTACACCATATACCACCTACACCATACACAATTACACACCACACCATGTATCACCCACAACCACACCATGTACCACCACACACACCCATGTACCACACAACCACCCATGTACCACCCACACAACACCATGTACCACACCCACACTGCACACCACCCACACTACACCATGTGCCACCCACAATTACCCCATGTACCTCCACCACACCATGTATCACCCACCACACCATGTACCCACACTACACCATGTACCACCCACAACCCACCATGTACCACCCACACAACACCATGTACCACCCACACTACACCATATACCACCCACACTACACCATGTACCACCCTGACCCCATGTACCTCCCACACCACACCATGTATCACCCACACCCACCCACACCACCATGTACACACCACCACCCATATGCCACCCAACCACATCATGTACCACCCACACTATACCATGTGCCACCCACAACACACCATGTACCACCCACAACCACACCATGCCACCCACACACCATGTACCACACCACCACACCACCATGTGCCACCCACAACCACATCCACCATGTACCCACCACACACCATGTACCACCCACACACCATATGCCACCCACTATACCATGTACCACCCACAACCACACCATGTACCACCCACATTACACCATGTACCACCCACACACACCATGTACCACCACACCATACACCACATGTACCACAATCACCCATGTACCACCCACAACCACACCATGTGCCACCACACTACACCATGTACGACATACACATGTACCACCCACACACCACACCATGCCACCCACAACCACACCCATGTGCCACCCACACCACACCATGTGCCACCCACACACACCATGTACCACCCACAACCACACCATGCCACCCACACACACAACCACCACACACCATGCCACCCACACAACACCATGTACCACACACCACCGTACCACCCACACCACACCATGTACCCACCCACACAACCACCACTATATATGCTACCACCACACTATACCCACACCACAACTCATGTACCACCCACACCACTACACCATGTACCACCCACACTGTGTACCACCCACACCACACACCATACGTACCGCCCACCCAACTTATAAATGTGATTTGTTACTATAATATAAACAACATATTAATTCTGGCTACGATGGTTAGCCTAAATGGGAGTCTTTCATGAGAATTTTTTTATTTATTGTTGTGTCGAACCAAAGATCACTGGGTATCAATGCATTCCATTTCCGGTTGCTCATTTATTCCAAAATTTCATCACAAAAATATATATAGTTTTATATTATGGCTGATTTTATTCATGTTAACCTAACAGTGATAGGCAGACAAATAATTAATTGTGTCGTGTTATATCTTGTTCCTAACGTTAAGCGGCTCCTGTTGCTTGCCTGATTCCCTCGGTTTGCCTGATGGACAGACCACCATTGACGTAACCAACGGCCTGGTCTTGATCACCGTTGTTTGTTGATATTTAACGTGTGGGGACTGTATATCACCTGAACTATAAGCACACACACACACACACACACACACACACACACACACACACACACACGCACACACACACACACAGAGTCATGTGGAGCCGTGATAGGACAAGAACATTAATGACTCACATATAACTCAATTTCTTTTTTCATGCAGTTCTGGTAACCTTTGATAATTTGATGCTAATCTTGAATTATGGTTGGCTTCAATAATAGCCGAGCGCCTTGTATAACACCACGAGTGAGTCTTATAGTTTTATCGGGCTATAATCATACTTCGGTTAATCAAGATCTTGCACGTGATTAAGAGAAGGATCGGGGATGTTTTTTGTACCTTTTGAAGCCTAATTTGTATCATCTAATATCATACGTCAACAAGGCCTCCGACAATCGCTCTCCACCTCAAAGTGTTTCTCTGAGTGTAGGTCCTCGTGCTGTCCAGAGTTCTTGTGTTTATAGTTTTCGCGGCCAGACGAAACCTGGAATTAAATATTGATGTAAACAGGGACACACACACACACACACACACACACACACACACACACATACAACAGCCTTGAGGAATTGACCAAACACAGACGCGGCTACACACTGAAGCCGCCCACATTCACGCCCTCACCCACGCCCACAACAACATAGAAAACTTCACTCATTATCATGTTATTATTAAGGTAAATATATTATGATAAATGTAATGAATATTTCACTATTGAATTCCGTTTTTTTTTTTACAATAATTTTACTAAATGTTTTTCAATTTTATATATTGTATTATAACAGTTCGGGTTTTATATATGTGCAATTGTGCATTTATTGTTGACAGTAAGGTGGCTGTTTGAGCTGACAGTGAGAGGGTCGGGTGAGCTGACAGTGAGGGTGGCGTGTGAGCTGACAGTGAGGTGGTCGTGTGAGAGCTGACAGTGAGGTGGGTGTGAGCTGACAGTGGGTGGTCATGTTTGCTGACAGGGTGGCTGTGTGAGCTGACAGTGAGGTGGCGGTGTGAGGTGACAGTGATGGTGGCCGTGTTAGCTGACAGTGTGGTGGCGTGTGTGCTGACAGTGAGGTGGCCGTGTGGTGACAATGAGGGTGAGTGGTCATATGGGCTGAGTAGTGAGGGTGGCCGTGTGAGCTGACGGTGAGGTGCCCATGTGAGGTGACAGTGAGGTGGTTGTGTTGCTGACAGTGTGGTGGCGGTGTGAGCTGATTAGTTGAGGGTGTGCGTGAGCTGACAGTGAGGGTGAGGTGGCCGCGTGAGCTGACAGTGAGGGTGATGTAGCCGTGTGAGCTGACAGTGAGGGTGAGGTGGCCGCGTGAGCTGACAGTGAGGGTGATGTAGCCGTGTGAGCTGACAGTGAGGGTGAGGTGGCCGCGTGAGCTGACAGTGAGGGTGAGGTGGCCGCGTGAGCTGACAGTGAGCGGTGGTGCGGTACTAAGTATTATTAAATGGTACAGTTATAGACCTGTATCTCAGAGTAAAGGGAAAGGTAGTTTCTTAAGGGAAGGTTTACTACCACGAAACACGGTGCTTGCTTGCTTATGGCAGTCGATGACGACGTTGCTCCAGATGAGATGATTGATGAGTTATGTGTTACTCCTCTGATGCCACCGTAGATGACTATGGAGTCCAATCCTGGAGGCGCAGATCTTGTTGCATAGGTGACAGGGATGTTGTTCATTGAGAGGAATTATGCCTTGAGCCCTCTGATGTCGTTGGGTTCGTTTAGTAGCTCTCTTTTGGTTCAGTGAGGTCTCAAGTGTTTCCGCTCCTCTATGGCATGTTGGGCGCCATAAGGAGCGGCCTGAGGCCAGTTGCTCCAGTGAATTTGGTTGTATATTACAGCACTTAAGAATAGTTTTAGAGTGGTCCTTACATCTCTTTTTCTGTCCTCCCGCCGAGCGGTTTCCATGTGAGAGCTTGGCATATAATATTTGTCTTGGAAGCCGGTGGTCTGACATCCTGATAACATGTCCAAGCCAGCACAAGTGTCTTTTGGCTAGCGTGGTTTCAATGCTGGTCGTGTTTGAGCGACGATATAGTTCTTCACGAGTCACTCTATCACACACACACACACAGGGATTAAAACACTCCTGATAAAAATATATTGTGATCTTTTATCATCATTTTTCCAGATATATGCAAATTTACTGCACTAATGCATATGCTTAAAGTACCCGGGTGACTGAACTGGGACAACTGTACCTAGTGACATTAATTCTCTAACACGGTATAGTATTTGGAGAAACTTAAGCTTGGTGAGTGTTGTTACATATTAAACTAATAAGTCTTGATAACTTCCAGTATGGTAACCTGTGAGGATGCTTAACACTGCACTGCCTTGTCTGTATCTATGAATGATTTTGTTGTTGAGGCACATCATCTTGCACCGTAGTGATGATACTGATTGATAAAAAAAAATATTTGGGTTATGTGGATCAAATAGTTGTCGTCTAAAACTGTATTGGCTGGGATGTTACCCTTGATATTCCTCTTTATTGAAAACTTTGGGAAAATGTACACCACTTGCCAGTCTGGGCCGCCATTACGTTTGGAAGCCCCGCAAGGCACCTGATTGGGTCGAGTTATATTTCCGGTTGTGGCCAAGGAGCTATCCAGTGCTCCTTTGTCTAATGTTGTCAGTATTAAGTTGCTAAGGGAACATATCAACACAACACCTGCCTGAACTATAACATAACAAGTAAGGCAGCCAGAACAACGATTGATTAGTTTAGGTTCTTAATTTATACATTAGTGTCATTATAATATGTGGTGTATCAAGTCAAAGATGAAACATGTATCTCCTCTACGTCACTCAGAGATAAACAAGACTTGGTAGAACAGAATAGAGAATCATACGAGTACAAATATACATACATACGAGTACAATAATATACAGTCCGATAACAATAGAGGAGTTTACCAGAATAATCTCTAGGCTGTAAACTTACAATCCCAGGACCAACAACGAGAAGATTTATGCCTTAGTGTGACAGGACAGCTGATGCCAACCATACACACCAACACGTCCTTCTGTAAACTCCTTTCATAGATGCAACCCGCAACTCAGCTGTTCCTCTCCAGATAAATAGAACTAAACTCTTTCATGATGTCAACAATTTCTCTAATTAAACTTGACTACATACCTGTAATATTCACCTGTAATATCTAATAACAATCATACCTTATCATCATATAAAGTTTTCATCTTTTTATTATGTTACTGTAATAATTTTCTATGCAGTTTGTTCTTAAGTTTCCACGTCTCAATTACGTACTTGTTCCGATGTCTTCTTTCTTCTTTAATAATTTTTGTTTAATCTGTGATTCAGGGGTAAATGACTTCATTGCTCGGATATAAAAGTTTATTGTTATTATTATTATTATTGATACTATTTCATCATTACTTTTATTATTATTATTATTATTATTATTTTTTTTTTATTATTATTATTATTATTATTATTATTATTATTATTATTATTATTTTTATTATTTTATTATTACACACACACACACACAAATACACACACACACACACACAAAGAAGGTAAACACAATTCTCAAGACACACTGCTGCTGGGACTTGTCATAACACTGAGTAAGGCAGAGTTACAACGGAAGTTAACTCCTGGTTCTAAGGTGACGTAGGTAATCACATTCTCAGATATATTAACTACAGCGTCAGTATTGTGCATGGAGAGAGAGAGAGAGAGAGAGAGAGAGAGAGAGATGAACCATGCAATTTGATCATTTACTTCAGATAAATGCACTGCAGTATTTATTAGATATACATGTCTTCAAGAGCGCTGCAGGACTAAAAAAAAAGAAGGTTCAGATATGTCAATATTGTAGTTATTTTTCATTTAGTATCTGTATTTAAGTGAAGTGTAGTGACAGTCCTGGAGGCTGAATGGCACTGAACTGTACAGACCCAGTCATCTGGTGTAGACTGTGGAGTTCCTGAGGCCCAGACCCACTCACCTGTGACTGACTCAAGTGGTGGTCAATGAATATGCTCTTTATGTTTCAACAGTAACGATTAGTGATCAGTTATCTGCACCAATGATGAATTTATAGATTTCAGCCACAAATTTCGCGGCGCTTAAAACCAGGTTGGTGGAGTTATCTGCTCGCTGGCACGTCGTTAAGGCGGCCGGAACCACCACTGACCCTCGATTAGAGCCGAAAGTAGAGCATCAAATTAAACTCAGCCAATAATTATCTTCACTCAGCTTCTCCGACTGTAAGGTATCTCGTGTCCGTCGCTACGCTTCCAACACTAACTTAACTACTGAGGAAATTACCATGGTGGGCGGCTTGTGGCAGCTCCGCAGAATTAATACATCAGTGTTGAGCAGCGACGCCCACCACCACCACCACCATCTCCACCACCACCACCACCATCTCCTCCACCACCACCACCATCTCCTCCACCAGCAGCAGGACTGAGACGCGGGATATATATTTAACTTAACATTATTCAACTGAAAAGCCAGACCATTCTTAAGAACATATGTTTACCGACGGCGGAGGCTTTTGAAAACTAAAATTCTGGTACAAAATATCTTTCGGCTTTCACTAAGATGTGGAATTCAACCCGACTGACCAAAAGTGGACATATGTGCAGGGTTCACGACGCTCTTGTTTCAGTGTCCACCCCAACCATTGTGTCCATTCAGGAGGGTCAGGGGGTTGTCCTCCCCTCAAAATGGAAGCCTAGTTTTCAAACATGATTATTTCGGGTAATTTAAAAGAGGAAAACTCCTGGACACTGACCATTTAGCGGCCATATGCAGCAGCTTTGTTTGCTCGCCACCTTTGTTGTCTTAAATGTGACCCGGCCATTGTGGCGACCATTGTTGTTTGTGCTCCGAGTTATTGTTACGTGGTGGCCAGGAAACTGACCCACAGTGCTCCTGCTACTGTGGGGCGGCCAGCAAACTGACCCACAGTGCTTCTGCTACAATGGGGCGGCCAGGAAACTGACCCACAGTGCTCCTACTACTGTGGGGCGGCTAGGAAACTGACCCACAGTGTTCCTGATACTGTGGGGCGGCCAAGAAACTGACCCACAGTGTTCCTGCTACTGTGGGGCGGCCTGGAAACTGATCCACAGTGTTCCTGCTATTGTGGGGCGCCCTGGAAACTGATCCACAGTGTTCCTGCTACTGTGGGGCGCCCTGGAAACTGACCCACAGTGTTCCTGCTACTGTAGTGCATCTCAGGTCAAGCTATAGATGAAGATCTTGATACAGTGCGTGAACTTAAACACCACCCATGGCCTCCCTTACACTCCGGTGCGTCAGCTCAACGAGGCTTGTCTAATGGGCTGCCTTGAAGCCTTAACCCAACACTCACAGGAGACCTTTATTATGATGCCGCTAACCTTGTACACATCCATGGAGATGAAACATGATGGTGGAGACATTTAATGAGACTGTAAACCATTATATTTGGTGTATCCATCATCGAACAATAAGTTTCTCTCTTAGTCTGAGTATATGGGTGAAATATATACAAAGATAAACAGAACTGATGATCACTCTTGAGCAATCAAATCATTCCAGGAACTTGTGACACCGTGTGGGACAGGAACACCGTGTGGGACAGGAACACCGTGTGGGACAGTAACACCGTGTGGGACAGTAACACCGTGTGGGACAGTAACACCGTGTGGGATAGGAACATCGTGTGGGACAGTAACACCGTGTGGGACAGTAACACCGTGTGGGACAGTAACACCGTGTGGGACAATAGCATTATCAACAGTAAAAAACCACACTAAACACTGCCTCGACCCATCTCCAAGTTTATTACACAAAAAAAGTTCCAGTTAAGAGTGAAAATCAAAACAAAAACTCAAGTACTCTACAATCACACAAGTCAAAATATACAACCGAGTTAAAATAATCACATACTGTCACCTGCAGCTATGATGTCTCACTAATTATCCTGGGCATTTAATCTAGAATAACTACCCGATTGACACGTTGCTGCATCTCGTTAGTGTGGGTAGTGTTTTATGACGATGCTTTCAATGAGCACTAGTTCTTTTTATTAAGGTGGGCGGCATTCCTGAGGTTGGGTAATAAAGTCATCGTGTATCTCGGTAAAGCAGGAGCTGTCGTGTAGATCTGCAGGGTAGTGGTAGTAGTTGAGGTGGTGGTGGTGGTGGTGGTTGTTGTTACACGAAGCTTCGAAGATAGAAATAGGAACCACAAGTGAAGCAATTAAACGTGGTATAAAACTTTGAAGCTTCGGAGTGACTCATTTAGATGGTATATAAAACTGAGAGGGTGAGGGAAAATAGAGTGAGTCGACCATACCATAGACGAGAGAGAGTAGCGAGTGGTAGCAGTAGACAGAGATTAGTAGATGAGGTGGTAGCAGTAGACGAGTAGAGTAGATGAGGTGGTAGCGGTAGACGAGATTAGCAGTAGATGAGAGATTAGCGGAGTAGACGAGAGAGATTAGCGAGTAGACGAAGATTAGCGAGTAGACGAGAGAGTGGCAGGTAGACGAGGTAAGGTAGACGAGAAAGGAGTAGAAGATTAGCAGTAGATGAGAGTAGTGGAGTAGACAGAGATTAGCGATGGAGATGAGTGGCGAGTAGACGAGAGTAGTGAGTAGTAGACGAGAGTAGACTGTCGTTGGGGTGCTCTCCCTATGAACGCTAATCAAGTAAGTTTTGTGTGTGGTGATCAGATACCGCGCTAATTAGTGAATGTTATGTTTACATATTGTTAAGAGGAAAGTTTAAGGAGGTGCAGCCCTTATTATTGTGCCTGTGACCTAGTAATATATATATATATGTACTGTATTGTGTTGAAATGTGTGTTCTTAAGAGTATATAGGCCTAGTAGGTAATGTGTATGGGATTAGGTTAGGTTAGTTGAACTGTTTATACCACGTGTTACAATGTGAGGATCTGGAGAGTAAGTTGTAGTAGTGGTGGTAGTGGTGGTATTAGTGGTGGTATTGGTAGTAGTGGTGGTGATAGTGGTGGTATTGGTAGTGGTATTAGTGATTGGTATTGGCAGTAGTTAATTGGTATTAGTGGTGGTATTGGTAGTAGTGGTGGTATTGGTAGTGGTATTAGTGGTGGTAGTAGTAGTGGTGGTATTGGTGAGTTGATATTAGTTGGTGTTGGTGGTAGTGGTAGTTAGTTGTTGGGTGGTATTAGTTGGTGGTGGTGTTGGTGGTGGATTGGTGGTTGGTGGTGGTGATTGGTTGTTAGTGGTGGTGGTGTTGGTTGGTGATTAGTTGGTTGGTATTGGTGGTTATTGGTGGTTGGTGTTAGTGTGGTGGATTAGTTGGTTGTTGGTGGTGGTGGTTGATGGTGGTGGTGGTTGGTTGATTGGTGGTGGTGGTGTGGTGGTCGGTTGGTGGTGGTGGTTGTGTTGGTGGTTGATTGGTGTTGTTGGTGGTTGGGTGGTGGTTGATTGTTGGTGGTGGTGGTTGGTTGATGAATTAGTTGGTGTTGGTGGTGGTGATGGTGGTGGTTATGGTGGTGGTATTGGTGGTGGTGGTGGTATTGGTGGTTGGTTGTTGGTGAGCAGATTGATTGGTTGATTTGTTGGTGGTGATTGGTGGTTATTGTTGGTGAATTGATTGGTGGTTGGTGATTGGTGGTGGTGGTTGGTGATGGTGGTTGGTGTTGGTTAGTGGTGATTGGTGAAGTTGGTATTGGTGGTGGTGGTTGTTGATGGTGGTGGTGGTGTGGTGATTGGTGGTGGTGGTGGTGGTGGTGGTTGGTGATGGTGGTGGTGGTGGTGTTGGTGGTTGTGTGTGGTGGTGATGTGGTTGTTGATTGATTGGTTGTTGGTGGTGGTTGGTTGGTGGTGGTGGTGGTGATTGTTGGTGGTGGTTGGTGTTGGTGGTGAGTTGGTGATTGGTGGTAGTGGTGGTGATTGGTTGGTGGTTAGTGTGGTTGGTTGGTGGTGGTATTGGTAGTAGTGGTGGTATTGGTAGTAGTAGTGGTAGTGGTAATAATAGTGGTGGTAGTGGTAGTAGTGGTGGTATTGGTAGTAGTGGTGGTATTGGTAGTAGTGGTGGTATTGGTAGTAGTAGTGGTAGTGGTAATAATAGTGGTGGTAGTGGTAGTAGTGGTGGTATTGGTAGTAGTGGTGGTATTGGTAGTAGTGGTGGTATTGGTAGTAGTAGTGGTAGTGGTAATAATAGTGGTAGGTCTACACTCTATGGAAACAGTCACAGAACCTTACTCACAGACCTTACTACTATTATTTTTTACTTAAGTATTATTAGTGTATTAAGTAATTTGAATAACCAGTATATTAACTCTTAACTTCAGTCATTTTCACATCAGTCACTCTTACATCAGTCACTCTAACATCAGTCACTCTAACATCAGTCACTCTTACATCAGTCACTCTTACATCAGTCACTCTTACATCAGTCACTCAAACATCAGTCACTCTTACATCAGTCACTCTTACATCAGTCACTCTTACATCAGTCACTCTTACATCAGTCACTCTTACATCAGTCACTCTTACACCAGTCACTCTAACATCAGTCACTCTAACATCAGTCACTCTAACATCAGTCACTCTTAACACCAGTCACTCTTAACACACACGCTTACATAATCTGATAACCACCTTGGGAAAATCACACATACATACATACATACATACATACATACATACATACATACATACATACATACCGGTGAATGCTGTAAGGGAGTCATGGTAATACAACTCACCTGTACGTCCACTACATTTAATGTTATGAGCACCTGGGCGTCTTACCTGCCTGCTCATCCGTCACTCCCCTCATGAACCTTCTGACGGTGCAGGAGATGTCATGTTTACCTCGCTGGCTCCTCTAGTGTGTGTGTGTGAATTTATTTCTTGCCTCTATTTTTCATTCTAATTTTGGTTTGTTACATCACTTCAAATTAATTAGATATTTTTCTCTTTCTGTCTGTCTGTCTGCCTTTTCTTAGGGAGCAGTGGTCGAGTGGTTACAGCGTTCAACACCTGTCTTAAGAGTCAGTGGTTCGCGCCCTAACCTTACCTATTCAGTTATAGATGGGAACCTGGTTTTACAGTTGCGGGAGTGAAAGTAATCGAGTGCAGTGCCGGCCTCTCTACCTCCTTATGTGTGGAAGGCTTAGTATTCAGTTAGTTACATTACTTTACATTTTTTTATTCTCATCATTCTTGCTCAGTCTGTCGAAGTCTGAGAGTTTGAGTACAGCTCTGCATCGCTTCCTCTTGAACATATCAAACTACTGTACTGTACACCTACTTGATTTCCACAACTACCTCAGAAATTAGGTCTGTGTTAGCGTTTATACATAATTATCCTCCTTGTGAAGCCTGTGTGCTCTTGACCGTCCTGTGGTGAGCTGCTCTGAGGAACCACACTGTTGTATGTGAGGAGGAGACGTCAACTCCCGTTATCAGAGTGACTTTATTTACAGTGTAATAATTATCATTAGTTTTATGTTCATGTTGTTTACAGTTGAGAGTAAACAATGAAAGTAACACAGACGCCTTCCATTATAACGTTCTTACTACAATCTGGTTTTGGGGACTGACAGAGCCAATATTAATGGTTTTATATAAGCCATCAGTTTATTATCTTATGAGACTAAATATTACTAATGGCCTTTTTATTTAAGAAATACTAAAAAAAAATGAAGAACTCATGATTATATTTTAATTATCAATAATCTGCAGCTGTAAGACGTAATGTTATAATCAATATAATAAGTAGAGCAGGAGGGGATGAAGCCTATGGTTATAATCATTACCATAGAACGTTTATGAAGCCCACTCATGATGGACCAGTAGATTAAAGGGGGAGGTAAATAGTGTGTGTCTGACTGATGACTGACAGGCGGCGTGCGGCTGACACAGGCATCACCTGATCGCCAGCTGACCGTTTGATACCTCCCCTGACCCCCTCTCCCTCCCCTTCCTCTCCAACCTCCAGCCCCCCCCTCCCTGACACCTGAGACGTTCCTTCCCTCCTCCCTCATTCTCACTCTTACCCCTCGTCTCTACTCTTCTTCATTATCATCTTAATTATTCATGTCTCCATCCGGCCGTCCAGCCTCGCACGGCCACGTCTTGTGTTCGCCTCTGTGTGACCATCTTCACAACTATTGAATTTCATTTCCGGTGTTGTTAAGACTGTGTTGTGTTGTGTGAGGGGGGTTGTGGGAGGTGGTGGAGGGTTGTGGGATGTGGGAGGGGGGTGGGGTAGTGTCGTGTTGGTCTGTTGTGCCCCGCTAATAAGGGAACATATCGATCACAAGCTCGTGTCTGTCTGTCCGCTCCCTTGTCTCGGGTTTATAAAGGAAAATGTCAGAGTGCAACGTGTGTAAGGCGGAGGAGGAGGGCAGACCTCACGTCAACAAGTACAGCTGCTTGTTAAAACTGGACACAGCCTCATCTCGGGCGTCTGAGACCTAGTGTATGGCCTCCACGTGTTACTTGACTTTACCTTCACTAAAGATAACAGAGATAACATAAAAACCAGATGTGTTGTTATGGGTGAAGTCTGAGTTATTAGACAAATATATAATACAATATTGATATAGAAAAAATGACAAGAAAGTAGTAAATATACGATCAGTGTCACATAAAACCCACATTAATTATATGGTAAGTTTAGCTGTTAACAATACTAAGAGTTGCTGTTAACAGTACTAAGAGTAACTGTTAACATAAGAACATAAGAACATAAGAATGGAGGAAACTGCAGTGGGCCTATTGGCCCATACTGGGCAGTCCCGTTTACACCCAACCCCTATTGCTCATATAAGCATCCAACCTATGTTTGAAGCTATTCAGCGTATTCCAGTTAATGATGATATTTGGTAACTTGTTCCATTCATCCACTACTCTGTTTCCAAACCAGTGTTTACCTATTTCACGCCTAAATCTAAATTTGTCTAATTTAAAACCATTGTTACGAGTTCGCTCCTGGTTGGATAGTTTGAGTACCTTTGTAATGTCCCCTTTGTTTTGCCCTGACTTCCACTTATACACCTCTATCAGGTCGCCCCTCGCTCTACGTCTCTCGAGGGAGTGCAATTTAAGATGCTTTAACCTGTCTCTATACTCAAGGTTCCTAATGCCAGGGATTAGTCTTGTCATTCTCCTCTGAATTCTTTCCAATGATTCTATATCCATTCTGTAATACGGTGACCAGAACTGAACTGCGTAATCCAGGTGTGGTCTCACAAGAGTAAGATACAGTTTTAGGACGACCTCGCTAGTCTTGTAACTAACACTCCTTTGTATGAACCCAAGTACTTTATTAGCCTTGTTACGAGCAAAAACACATTGTTTACTTGGCTTAAGGCTCCTACTTATCATTACTCCTAAATCTCTCTCGCAGTCGGATTTCTCTATGGCATCGTTGTTCATCTGGTATCTGGTTTCCCTGTTTACATCTCCTATACTGAGTACTTTACATTTGTCCACGTTGAATTTCATCTGCCATTTTTCAGACCATTCGAAAAATTTGTTTAGATCTTCCTGTAGTTTTGCTGAGTCCTCCTCAGATTTAACAACATGTCCTATTTTAGTGTCATCAGCAAATTTACTTATGTTGCTGTCTATGCCGATATCTATGTCGTTTATGTATATAATAAATAATAATGGTCCAAGTACTGAGCCTTGGGGAACGCCACTTGTGACGTTGCTCCAATGTGACTTAGTGCCTTTGATGCTCACTCGCTGTTTCCTGTCCTGTAACCACGCCCTAATCCATTTAAGGATGTTACCTTTGATGCCATGAGCTTCTACCTTTCTAATTAGTCTTTCGTGGGGGACTCTGTCGAAGGCTTTGCTAAAGTCGAGATATAGCACATCATAATTGTGTTCCTCGTCCACCGATTCGAAAACTGATGAAAAGAATGTTAATAGATTAGTTAGACAAGAACGTCCGCTTGTGAAGCCATGCTTGGAATCATTGATCAATCGGTGCTTCTCCAGGTGATTTCGAATAGAGTTTGAAATGATTGCTTCCAGTAATTTGCCTACTATTGATGTTAGACTGATTGGGCGGTAGTTAGAGGATAGTGACCTATCCCCCTTCTTGAAAATCGGTATTACATTCGCTATCCTCCAGGATTCTGGTACTACACCTGCTTTTAAGGACATGTTAAACAACTTTGCTAAGGGCATACTAAGCTCTTCCTTACATTCCTTTAATACTCTGGCAAATATCTCATCGGGACCAGGTGACTTATTAGGCTTTAGTTTGTCTATTTGCATACTAACATCGTTACTAGTCACTACTATCTCACTTAATTTGTTTTCTTCACTATCTCTGAAACGGTACTAAGAGTTGCTGTTAACAGTACTAAGAGTTGCTGTTAACAGTACTAAGAGTAGCTGTTAACGGTACTAAGAGTTGCTGTTAACAGTACTAAGAGTAGCTGTTAACGGTACTAAGAGTTGCTGTTAACAGTACTAAGAGTAGCTGTTAACAGTACTAAGAGTTGCTGTTAACAGTACTAAGAGTAGCTGTTAACAGTACTAAGAGTTGCTGTCAACAGTACTAAGAGTAGCTGTTAACGGTACTAAGAGTAGCTGTTAACGGTACTAAGGTGAGCTGAAGCCCGTGAAGATCAAACTTAAGACCAGTTTTATATAGTTCATGTTCCGCTGTGAGTCCTGTCTTATTATGGCGGTACAGATAACTCTTGATGCTGACAATATTTTTAACCTTTATAGATACGTTTATTATTAAATCCTAACCTAACCTAACCTAACCAGCCACACTGGAAATAAAAGTCGACTATCAAACATTTTCGAGTCAGAGATGTGGGACTAGATTGTAATGGAGAGCATATAATTAGACGTCAGACAATGTTGTATAGTAGAGCAGAATTCTACACTACCTAACACACAGGAAACGATACACCAGGGAGGTCAGAACGCAGGTGTAAATACCATACCGAGGATAGATGTTTACTCACCTGCTGGTTATAAAACAGAGGGCAAAAAAAAAATGCTGCAGGATAACCTTCGACCAATCTCTTGATCCTGCAGGTGCTCGGGAAGGATGGTGGCCGCCTCAGCAACACAGTAGGAAACCAGAAACAGAACACAGCCACTGTTATGAGAGACAACTGCATCAGTATTTGTGGTGGATGATGTGGTCTTTCATCAAGCCACCATTAGTATGATTCCTGGGACATTCTCAGTACTAGTTGATGTGATGTTGGCTCAGATTACAGCCTGTGTTAGGGTTCTTAGGGATACCTCCAGGGTATAGACTTAGGAGGGGACCAGCCACACTCCCTCAACACAGGACATGCTTAAGTTAAATTGTTACATTATCACCATCTCACGTGGTGTTCGGTGATGACCAAAACAGTGGAAAAAACTCCTATTGCTGGGAAGAAATAACATAAAATTGCTTCCTTATCTTGCTACAGGAACTGCTGACAAATTCCGCCACATCATCTTGTACATATCATTCAGGCCTTGCAGCAGGACCACCGTGAACCGTGACAAGGGAGGTTTAGATGTATCAGTCTGGAGGAAGCAGACACCCGCATGTTGTTACAATGCCTCATGCTACAGATTATGGTCTTGGTGCGATCTCAACCAAGAAGGCTGATATGGTCATGAACGTCCTCGCCTATTGCTATCGCCGTCAGGTTCTAGCACAGCTTATTGTGGATGCAGGAATCCGAATCCACACAAGATGTATTAACCCTCTCTGTGCTGAATATTAAGAGGCTTCCCCGTAGTGAATTGGTTAATATTCAAGTTCTAACTGGAAATTTGGGAAACTCAATATTCTAAATTCCACTATGGCCAGTCACCCAAGCTGGGCGTGGTACGGTGAGTGCAGTTACCAGTATTAGTAAAAAAGAAAACTCCTGTAATCATATGTAACATTCAGGGATATTCTCCAGAACATTAAGGAAGCCTACACTTCTCTGTAATATACTTGGTAACAGCGACTTAATTACCTTTGGTACACAATTTTCTGCAGGCGACGAATCATTGCGCAGACCCACCATCTTCAACCTACAAAACAGCTTAGATCAACCGTCCTTCTCTTCCTCCAGGTGCATGGTGTGGAACAAGGCCGGTGTATGACAGATGGAGGAGTGATAAGAACAACAAAGAGAACAGCAACAGCTCCGGCCCCTGAAGCAGTACTGTAAGGATACCCTGGGAGAGGTTGCCACACCCACCCCCACGACACACAACATTCCTCTCAGAGATGAACGTCGCTCTGATGATGTTTTTTGAATTAAGAAAATGATCCCAGAAGACGTTGCTGATGATGAGGGGTGACACTAGGGAACGTGGACCTGTGGGAACGACACACACGGGTATGTTAATATTAGGATATAAAACGTTCTCGTAAACTTGATATGTTTACCCTGTGCTTAGATAATTAATTACTGCCATTTACGTGATATAATGCGACTAATATTAAATAACAGTATATATTTTGCTGTTTATATTAATAGATTTTAGATAATATTTTTACTATGGAAACGTTGTATTTAATGTTAGTGAAAAAGCGTACTCAAACCCCCGTGTATCTACTCTCATAGTAAGAGAAAAAAAAACTGGGATGGAAAAACTAGAGTGTAAGGCAACATACTTTGACCTTTATTCTGGTAGCCAAGAAATCTTTATTTTTCGGTCAAGACCCGACGATGGTCAGGAGTTTTGTCTGGGTCAGGTGATGCTGGTACTTGTGTCAGGCTCTACCCGGCCGTATGTACAAGGCTCTAAGAAACACACTAGTATTTACAATGAAAAAAAATGAGAAAAAATATATATGTTATTCTTTTCACAGTATTAACAACGATTCATTATAATTCTCAAAAGCTACGGACTACGTCACTACGATATGAGGCAGTGCTGGGATCGTTGTCTTTACTAGGAAACACTAATTGGTCCTAGGTTAGGTTAGGTTAAGTTAGGTTAAATTAGTTTAGATTAAGTTAGGTTAAATTAGTTTAGATTAAGTTAGTTTAGAATAAATTTGGTTAGTTTAGGTTAGCATAACTTAGCTTATAAGAGAATAGATTTTTCTAAGTTAGGTTACGTTAAGTCATGTCAGGTTAGGTTAGGTTATATTTGGTTAGATTACATTATGTTAGAATAGGTAAGATTTGGTTAGATTCGGTTAGGTTAGTTTAGGTTAGATTAGATTTGGTTAGATTAGGTTAGGTTAATTTGGATTAGGTTACATTCAGTTAGGTTAGGTTAGTTTAGACTAGATTAGATTTGGTTAGGTTTAGTTAGGTTAGTTTAGACTAGATTAGATTTGGTTAGATTAGGTTAGGTTAGTTTAGACTAGATTATATTTGGTTAGATTAGGTTAGGTTAATTTGGATTAGGTTACATTCAGTTAGGTTAGGTTAGTAAATTGGTTAGGTTAAACTATTCCTCTGACCAATAAACGCCTTAACCTAACCTAACCTAACCTAACCTAACCTAACCTAACCTATACTGAAAGGTTTTTATATACAGTCTTATACCTTAAGTACAGAGACAATACAAACATATCAAAATTTGTCTTTAAAAATATTAGTGTTGTTTTTTCTCTGATGTTTTAAGAATATCTATAACTATAAGTCTTAATACATGTTTAATATATGTAAATATATACTGTCTGGATGTCGTTGGCTTTTATCATGTAAGGAATATGTGTGTCTGTATTTTTATTATCATATTACAACGTATTTTATGGTAATTCTTATGAGTTGTTTATGTATTTTATAACATTTAAAACTCGCCACAAGGATCACAGGTTGAGAATAATAAGAAAATAATGGATTGATTAATAAAGTGTGTGAGACAACAGATGGAGGATTTTGATAACCCTACCGAGACAACAGGAGTCGCAGTGTTCATTTTGAAATTCATCGGACCTCCGGAAAGATACTTTTTGACGGGAGTTATTTACATGTTTGTCATTTGTGTGTGTCACCATATTCTCGTACACTTTAACTGAAGGGGTTTTGTCCAGGGAGCTTTTGTCCGGGGGGGCTTTTGTCCAAGGGGGGTTTTGTCCTAGGGGGGGGGGGGTCCTAGTTTTTTTCCAAAGGGGCTTTTGTCCGGCCCTATTGCCTGGACCCTTTACACCTGAGCTCCGATTCTCACAATTTCGTAACTAAAGACATGGTTAACTTAAGATAACAAACACGTAACTTACTGTATGTCTAAAAATACCGTCAAGATTATATTGAGGTTCTCTATACCTTCACTTAGTATCATTTAGGAGATGAGACTAAGGAACAGTATATCTGGCCACACACTTTGTTATTCACATTTGCGTGAGAAGTATTCAAGCACATTATGGGTTTGGTTGTATACATGGGAACTGATATAGCTACTAAGTGAAAAAAAGTGGATACAATATAATATGATTGACGTTGGTGGTGGTGGGGAGAGGGCGTAGTGGGGGGTGGTGGTGGTGGGGGTAGGAAGGTGGTGCCGCGTTAAGGGGGGAAGCAGCGTCCACAACACCCCTCCCCTCACCCCCACCCCGCCTCTCTATTAATATTTATACAGACGCCGGGAATAACAAAATGTTCTTCCTTGAGTCCATCTTATCCAACAGCTGGTGGAGGAGATCTTGAGACAGCTGATGACTCCGAAGGTTCCTGTCTAGCACTGTTCTAGTATAATGACGAGTGAGATAGATATTTTACCCGTGTCATAGTTACTAGTTATCTGGTTTGTTTGGAAATACTAGTGAAGTTATGTCTAAGGAAGTAAAGAACCTTCTCATGTGGGTATTTACCTCACTTGAAGGTGTTCATGGGTTTAATGGTCGTGCGGGAATTTACTAAAAAAAATAAGGAACAAGTTTGGCCACGAGGCCTTGTTGGTATAAGCTGGCTCTCTAGACGACAATTGAAGATTAAATTATACACTAGACTTAAGGGTAATATTATATACATCAACACACACACATGTATGACTCAATATACCGTCAGTAACAACAGTATACATGTATGTTTATGTCTGCTAAAATGTATATACCTAGATGTATGAGTATATCTATGTAAATATATATGCAAGTTCGTATGCACATGTTCATCTGAAAAAATTTATAGTTTTTTTGGTGTGTGTATGTGTATGTGTGTGTGTATGTGTGTGTGTGTGTGTGTGTGTGTTTGTGTGTGTGTGTGTGTGTGTGTGTGTTAGTTAGGGGAACGTGAGGGCGTGGCGGGCTAAAGCAGCAGGAGGCCACCTACTGTTTCACTCCCCGATCCTCATCACCGTGTTGCTGCTGGTGTGGTCGCCTCAGCTGGTACCTAGGTTGGCGACATGATTCCCTATAAACTAGCAGAACGACGCTAGTTAATAAACAGCTGTGGTGCGTCTCACTAGTGTAAGAAAAAAACTACTTCTTGAATTTCATACGCTGTCTAACTGCCAGAGTGATGCCAAATTCTCTACCTGTAACATATTCATCTCACCCCCTCCTCACCCCTACCCTCTCACCTCTCACCCCTGGCACGTGCTGGTTGACCTCCCGCGACCTCTTTTTGTCCTGGGGTCAGTCTGCAACCATACCAAAACTGGAGCACCCGTCAACCTCTCCCTCCCCCACCTACCACCAGTACTCTGCCACCAATAACAACAACAGCATGATGGTGTGTGTGTGTGTGTGTGTGTGTGTGTGTGTGTGTGTGTGTGTGTGTGTGTGTGTGTGTGTGTGTGTGTGTGTGTGTAATACCAAAGGACAATAAATGACGAACAACAGGTTAAGTATAACAGCTGAGTTGCGGCACCAGCACATAGCGTCACCGTAACCAAGTTGTGACGACTTGCTCCTGGTGCCCGTGATGTGTGTGGGCGTCACCGTCACTTGCCGCCCGCCGTGCCGTCCTCCGCCATGTTGTTTGTGTGTCTGGTCATTGTCTCCTCCCCGTATCGTGTTATCGCTCCAATTTTAATCGCTTTATTCAAGATGGAGGCAGCGGCCGCGCGTGTTATTAATAGTAACGGTGGGCGGTCATTTGTTACAGTTCTGAGTAACACTTGCCGGATGACCCCAGCCCGGCCCAGGTCACGGGAGGTCAAACACACAGTCACTATGGTCTTCCACCACTCTCACCAGTAAGGTACTAGAGCCTTATGACACTCCTCCAGAAGGGTTAATATCTGGTAATTTCTTCAGGATTTTCGTATTTATTTAATTTGGTGGGTATTACTGGATGAAATGAGCCGAAAGTAATGAACAATCGGGTCAGCTTGTTCGTGACCACTCGCTGTTGGTCACTATGGCCGAGGTCACTGAGCCCAAAATAGAAAAATCAACAACATTCTGGATAATCCTTTCTGGCCTAGTTCGACCTTGATCGAGTTTAAAAGAACAGCTGTGGTGAGAGTGTTGTGGGCCGCCTGCTACTGCCTGCACCCCCCCCCCCCTTCCATGCCCCTGGGGCCACCTGGACCTACTGTAGTATTCACGTCTCTTACAGTTCCATGGTAAGAGTATTGTTTTGATCACCTGAAGATTAACCAACCTCACGCTAACCTAACCTAACCCAACCAAACCCAAGGTAGCATTAAGGTGGATAATCTTCAAGTGAAGTAGACTTGGGGGTAGCGAAACTTCAGTTGATCCCTTTATCAAGGCAAACAAAGCACATTCAGAAAACTGCCTAATGTGACGAGCATGAAGGCCGCGTCCAGGGATCTATCGAGGTCAGGGACTAATCGTTTACTAATTTGATTTATCAGCTGATGTTTGCGGTCAATAGGGCAGTAGTTTCTGTGGAAAGGGGGTTGGCAGTGTGTGTGTGTCAGGACCTCCACGCTGACGGTTGCTGACGGCTGCTGACGGCTGTTCACGCCTTCCAGTAGTCTATACACTCCAGAATTTTGATGGGGTTATGTGGTGGTGTTTGTTGTTTATTTCAGTGTCATGTTAACTTCTTCTGCACCTTCTTGATTGTGTGTGTGTGTGTGTGGTGGTCTACACAGCTGCTCAACACAGCACCCTGGTGGTCTACACAGCTGCTCAACACAGCACCCTGGTGGTCTACACAGCTGCTCAACACAGCACCCTGGTGGTCTACACAGCTGCTCAACACAACACCCTGGTGGTCTACACAGCTGCTCAACACAGCACCCTGGTGGTCTACACAGCTGCTCAACACAGCACCCTGGTGGTCTACACAGCTGCTCAACACAACACCCTGGTGGTCTACACAGCTGCTCAACACAACACCCCTGGCGGTCTACACAGCTGCTCAACACAGCACCCCTGGTAGTCTACACAACTGCTCAACACAGCACCCCTGGTGGTCTACACAGCTGCTCAACACAGCACCCCTGGTGGTCTACACAGCTGCTCAACACAACACCCTGGTGGTCTACACACAGCACTGCTCTGCTAACACAGCACCCCTGGTGGTCTACACAGCTGCTCAACACACACCCCTGGTGGTCTACACAGCTGCTCAACACAACACCCTGGTGGTCTACACAGCTGCTCAACAGCACCCTGGTGGTCTACACAGCTGCTCAACACAACACCCTGGTGGTCTACACAGCTGCGCAACTCACAACCTGGTGGTCTAGCTGCTCAGCACAACCTGGTGGTCTACACAGCTGCGCAACACAACACCCTGGTGGTCTACACAGCTGCTCAACACAACACCCCTGGTGGTCTACACAGCTGCTCAACACAGCACCCCTGGTGGTCTACACAGGTGCTCAACACAACACCCTGGTGGTCTACACAGCTGCTCAACACAACACCCCTGGTGGTCTACACAGCTGCTCAACACAACACCCTGGTGGTCTACACAGCTGCTCAACACAACACCCTGGTGGTCTACACAGCTGCTCAACACAACACCCTGGTGGTCTACACAGCTGCTCAACACAAGACTTCGACAGATAAGTAAATTTCTGAAGGAGTTATTACCCCACAGAGCGACGTACTGCACTACCTGATCGAAGGCCACTTGTGAGGGCTGTTTTTTCTCTCATAAGATATTATTTATTGTTACTTAACTTAAGATTGTAAGTGATTATAACTTCTCGTCCGGCAAGACATAATACATCAGTAATGATCGTGTGGGTAGCTGCATATTAGTAATAATATATTAAGTATGATATAGTGTATTACTTGAGGAATTTGTACCCACCTAATTTTCAGTAATCAAGTAAGTTTTTTATATCCTAACTATATCACGTCTTGTTTCTTACCTTTTTCTTCTGATGTTGTTGCCTCACGTCAGTCTTATCATGGTGATTGATTTCAGTTCCTTTTATAGCACCGACGTTTAACTGTTCATGCTTGTCAAAAAGATATAAAGATATATATATTTGTGTGTTTATTTACATCGAATGATTTATCTGAACCGGCTTCCTGTGACCGCCGAGTGAGGTGTGGAGTGACCCAGCTGGTAGATGCCGCTCCCTGCCCTCCCATGGCGCCCAGGCTGACCTCTTGATGAGCTACCTAGACCCATAAAGACTCCATTTTAAAATACTAATCTGTCCAAACTTACCTCACTCACCTGTTCTCTGGTCTGTGTTAGTTTCTCTGCTCATATCATTATACCCCCAACCAAGCTCGTCGTCCATATGCCATTTCTCCACTAGATATTAAGTAATGTTTCCCGGAGCGCAAACCTTTACAGGCTCTCACTAACTGTCATCACCTTCCTGGGTTGTTAGGTTAGGTTAGTTTAGGTTAGGTTAGGTTAGGTTAGGTTACACTAGGTTAAGTTAATCTTCCTCTTCCTTTCCAACCACACACTTCTACCTTAATCCAGGGTAGTGGAAACAAAGAAGATCAAATAGCCTCTCCACCACCTTGAATAATGTAACTTAATCCCTGACACACGATCTACATGTCAACTTGGTCCATTACACCACAGGTCTCCTTACAGTATGTCTCAGCAGTGAAAACTTTTTGGGTCTTTTCTGGATCTCTCATGGTAGTTCTGGTTCTACCCTCGATATATTATTATTATTATTATTATTGGTTTCTCCCACCTATACCATTTCTGTCTTCCGGGTTATACTGTTTTCTGAAGAATTTACACCACTTCACTACAGCCTTCTGCAATTTAATGGTCTGAAAAATGGCAAATGAAATTTAATGGGGACAAATGTAAAGTACTTAGTCTAGGAGATGTAAACAGAGAACACATCAGATGAACAACGATGATATAGAGTAATCCGACTGTGAGAAAGACTTACTAGTAATGATAAGTAGGAATCTTAAACCAAGTCAACAATGCGTATTTGCTCGAAACAAGGCTAACAAAGTACTTGGGTTCATACAAATGAGTGTTAGTTACAAGGATAGCGAGGTTATCCTAAAACTATATCTTGTACTTGTGAGTCCTCACTTGGATTACGCGGTTCAGTTCTGATCACCGTACTACAGAGGAGAATGACATGACTAATCCCGGGCATTAGGAACTTTGAGTACAGAGACAGGTTAAAGCATCTTAATTTGCACTCCCTCGAGAGACGTAGAGTGAGGGGCGATATGATAGAGGTGTATAAATGGAAGTCAGGGTTAAACAAAGGTGATATAACAGAGGAACTCAAATTATCCAACCAGGAGCGAACTCGTAGCAATTGTTTTAAATTAGAGAAATTTAGATTTATCCGCGAGATAGGTAAACGTTGCTTTGGAAATAGAGTAGCGGACGAGTGGAACAAGTTACCAAACATAATCATTAACTCGAATACGCTGGATAACTTCAAACCTAAGTTGGACGGATATCTAAGCGATAGGGATTGGGTGTAAACGGGGCTGCCCAGTATTGGCCAATAGGCCCACTGCAGTTTCCTCCATTCTTATGTTCTTAACTCTTCCTTACTCTCTGCCATGACTACCATTCCACTGGTATTGTAAACTGTGGAGGACACAAGACACCATCCTGCCTGAGACTCACTCCCACTTCCAACACGTCTCATGTTTCTGCCTCCACTCTCAAGACTGTCTGTTGATGTCTCTCTACCTGCAGTACCATCCTTCCCTCAGCGGCTCTCACCTTCATCCACCTGATAACTCTAAGTGCAGTTCTCCCGGTACACCATTGTATACCTTTTTCAGGTCTACCACTCCCAAAAGTAACTCCTCTCTCTCTCTCTCTCTGTCTCTCTCTCTCTCTCTCTCTCTCTCTCTCTCTCTCTCTCTTCCGCTATTTGTCTTCCCGTAAAAAGTCCATCACACCTTCCCTCTTCCCTCCTTCATCCCTGTTGGTTGTCTCCCTCCCGCACTCTACAACCCTTCTTATTCTTGCTCCAAAGATCTGCTTCCGTGCTTTTGACAATAACTTTGACGGTGTTGTTCTTCTTGAGTTCCTGTTAGTTTATTTACGTCAGATACACCACGGGCATCATTCGTCACACTGTCAGCAGTTATTTGTGGAGATATGAGAGGTGACCTTTGCATAGTGGTCCGGCCACATCCACACCTCGACACACTCCCACTAGAGTCCACACTGTCAATTTGTCAAAGATTTATGAGACATGTAACTGTGGTGGTCCTCAGCCAGCATCCAGGGGTCATTGGTTCACAGGGCCCTCACCTCCACCACACCTCATCTCATCTCCACCACACCTCACCTCCACCACACCACACCTCCACCACACCTCACCTCCATCACACCTCACCTCCACCACACTTCCACCACACCTCACCTCCACCACACACCTCATCTCATCTCCACCCCCCTCCCTCCCACCACCACCTCACACACCTCACCTCCCCACCTACCTCCCTTCCCCTTCCACCACCTCCACCCTCCCACCACACTTCCCCACCCTCACACCTCATCTCATCTCACCACACCTCACCTCCACCACACTTCCCACCCACCTCACCTCCACCCCACCTCATCTCATCTCCACCCACCTCCACCTCCACCACACACCTCCCTCCCACCTCACCTCCATCCACACCTCATCTCATCTCCACCACCTCCCCCTCCCACCACTTCCCACCACCCACCCCTCACCTCCACACCTCATCTCATCCCCTACCCCCCTCTCCCCACCCCCTCCACCTCCACCACCTCACCTCCACCACCTCACCTCCACCACACCTCACCTCCACCCACACTTCCACCACACCTCACCTCCACCACACCATCTCATCTCACCACACCTCACCTCCACCACCTCATCTCATCTCCACCACACTTCACCTCCACACCCTCACCCACCACCACCTCCTCCACCACACCACCTCACCACCACCACCTCCCTCACCACACCACACCTCCCACCACACCCACCTCCACCACACCTCACTCACTCCACCACACCTCACCTCCACCACACCACACCTCCACCACACCTCACCTCCATCACACCTCATCTCATCTCCACCACACTTCACCTCCACCACACCTCACCACCACCACACCACACCTCCACACCTCACCTCCACCACACCTCTGTAATAGTGACTTCACATCAGTGTGGGTGAGTCATGACCATGTGTAACGTGAGTGTAGTGCAGTGATCAATATGACAGTTGCTGGCACTCCACAGTGCCCCTACACTTATGCCCATGTTCCACGCACGTAATAAAAACTCCTTGACCATAAGTAAGTACGGTCGAGTTTTGTCACTCTACCAATTCTGAGTCGACCGATGATGACTCCCCTGATCACCCTATAGAACAGCAGCAGGGAGAGAATGATGCAGTCAACAGCGATCTTGACCTTGGAGATGACACCGACGCCATGGAGGGATTTCGAATAGTCCAGTTCAAGAAGCAGAAGTTACAACGTGCAGAGAGGCAACGTGACCAACAATTGCCCTCTCTTTTCCCTAAAAGGGCACTCCTAGACTTCCCTGACGCCACGGAAACCACAGACAAATATGCGTTCACATACAGGGATATGTTATGCTGAAGAATGATCCAGATCCTCAGTGACCTTGTCAACAATGCACTAGCAGGAATAGCTATGCAACACCCACCATTCTTATCAAACAGGACTACCATAATAATCAAAGGACTCGACCAGTTCCAAGACCCTGTAATTCTCGAACAGGATGACAACATTACAAGGCCAAGGAGGCTCAGAGGCAAGAATGCAGTCCTTGCCGGGGCCCTGTGGCTCGTGTCCGCTCCTCTCAGAAACCGTGATGTGGGTTTTGTGCACGACCACACACAACAAAGATCTGCAGCGAGAAGATTACTGCAGGTGAAACTGTACCAAAACTCTGCATCAACTGTAAAACTGATGGAGTCCCTACATGACCCTACAACTGCTCTCAAGCTCCCCCAGCGACCAAACCCGTCACCTAGGCAGGTGTTAGGCAGCTCTGTTGCTATAGGGGAGCCACTTAGGAGCAACCCCTGGTTTACCGGCACCACCGCACCTAACCGACCGGTACCAGCTCCCCCTGAAGACACAAGTAACGTAGTGAACACAGTCATGGAAAATGACATACTGTACAACAGCTTAAAGATCAACTGGCCAAACAAATTGAAATGATAACAGATCTTTACAACACAGTAAAGGGACCGAGCACCGTGATTTTTCAGCAATGCAATAATTGTAAGAGAAAGGAATATCCGGAAATGACACTGCCAAATGTGGAAACTCAAGATCCACCAGGAACTCGTGTCGAAGCAGAGGAAAACAGTGATACTGGTAACAGTTTTACTGATGCTTCTGTGGACATGGTCAGTGAAGATAAACAAACACAAACAGAAAATGGTGGTGATGTAGATCGTGACCAAAGTTTGTCAATGTCTCCCACGGAAATACAACTGGTGAGCAGTATACATGTTCCCAAATTGTTTCAAAAAGGTTAAAAGGCCTACTGCCTGCAGAAAGGACAGGCAGCATAGACATGGAAGAAAAGCAATATCATGCAGTGCTTTCTGCTTCTTTCCAAATATAGTTCATAATGGCCAGTGTTAATACCAGACAGAGATACAGAGCGGTGAAGGTGATGAGTTGCAATATCTCATCCCTTAGAAAACGATACCCTGACCTACACCACAAAGTTGTGACTGAAGACATCGATATTGTGTGTCTGCACGAGTGTCTCACACCTTATGGTAAGCCCCCACCCAGTCTGCCCAATTATGTGTATTATGATCACTACTGCAAGTACCTCTTGCATCCACCTAGGCAACTCAACGTGTTAAACGCCTATGCTCCCTCAGATCAACTTCAATACACAGATCTCCCAGACTTTTTACACACTGAGCCCACTGTCCTGATTGGTGACCTGAATACTAGACACAAGAAATTAGGTGACCCCACCACCAACACCAATGGTAGGAGAATTATCTCAATATTAAGAGCATGTGAAGATGTTCAATTCATTGGTGATAGTGAGCCAACACACGTCTATGGCGGGGCTCTAGACTAGTGTATTGGCTTTAACCTACCATACACAACTCGTAGCTCTGATGTAGTCACTGATCTTATGTCTGATCACAAATCAGTGCCACCCCCACTGGTGAAAAACTTAACAGACGTAGACTCATAGTTAAGCAAGAACATGAAAACCAGTTCATAGACTTCATCTATGACTGGTGCAAAGATGACAAGCCTGAGAATTACCAGTCTCCGTGACGATCTTTTAGCTAGGACTTATGCATTCTTCCCCAGTAATGCCTCCACCAAAAAGAGGAGGAAACGTGGTCACCATAACAGGAACAGACAACAGCAGTGTTATGATGACCCCAAACTGAAAGAACTTAAGTCTATAGCCAGGCAGACCGGCGAGGGTTACAAACACCTCAGAACACTTCAAATACTCAAACTGTTTCAAGCTTACCTCGCTGTTGTCCGGGAACGCGTGAATGAACTTAGACAAAATGAATGGGAAAAATATGTCAACAGCCTAAACCAACACACTCACCTTAGCAAAGCCTGGAAAGACATAGACACAATCAGAGGTAAAAACAATCGACACGTCTCCCATCCAAGCCTTCTGCAAAAATCGAATGAGTTAATAACAAAGTGGGCTCATGTCTCCAGCTATGACATGTTACCTACTAGGAGGACTCAAGAGATCCTGGATGCGAAGTCTGTAGTGAGACGTAATCTCATTAACTTTGTGCTGGGCAAACAGCAGATTAATTCAGGGCAGGATGCAAATGCATTACAGGAGGATCTAAATAAACTGCAAGGGTGGTCTGAAAAATGGCAAATGAAATTCAACACCATCAAGTGCAGCGTACTTAATATTGGAAGAACAAATACTGTCAATGTATACAGCCTTAACAACATCAACCTAGAGAAGTCGACTTGTGAAAGAGAACCTAGGGGTACTTGTAAGCCCGGACCTACGGCCTAGAAAACAGTGCGTTAATGTTCGAAATAAGGCAAGCAGAGTATTGGGTTTTTTATCTAGAAGTGTAAGTAATAAAAGTGCAGAGGTCTTATTGCAACTATATCTTGCACTAGTCAGGCCGCACCTCGATTATGCGGTTCAGTTCTGGTGCCCTTATTATAGAATGGATATCAATTCACTAGAGTCGGTGCAGCGAAGAATGACGAAAATGATTCCGGGACTTAGAAACCTTCCATATCAGGATAGGTTAAAGAAACTAAACTTGCATTCCCTAGAAAGACGAAGAGTGCGGGGAGATATGATAGAAGTATTCAAGTGGGTGAAAGGAATCAATAAAGGTGATATAGATAAAGTTCTTATAATATCTGAGCAGGATAGGACTCGGAACAACGGATTCAAGTTGGATAAATTTAGGTTTAGGAGGGAGATAGGAAGGAACTGGTTTACAAATAGGGTGGTGGACGAGTGGAACAAGCTTAGCAACCTTGTAGTAAGTGCTGGAACTCTGGAAAGTTTCAAAAGGAGGCTGGATAGATTCATGGATGATAGAGAGTGGTAGTAACTCTCGACAGGAGCTGCCATGCACAAGCCAACCGGCCTATTGCAGACTCCTTATTTTCTTATGTTCTTATGTTATGTTCCATATACTGAGTGGGAGCTTGACGCAGCCCTCGCCAGAGGTAGGTCTACTGCCCCCTCTTTTGCACTTCCTCGAGAGACGTAGAGTGAGGGGCGACATGATAGAGGTGTATAAATGGAAGTCAGGGCTAAACAAAGGGGACATTACAAAGGTACTCAAACTATCCAACCAGGAGCGAACTCAAAACAATGGTTTTAAATTAGACAAATTTAGATTAAGGCGCGAAATAGGTAAACATTGGTTTGGAAACAGAGTAGTGGATGAATGGAACAAGCTACCAAATATCATCATTAACTCGAATACGCTGGATAGCTTCAAACATAGGTTGGATGCTTATATGAGCAATAGGGGTTGGGTATAAACGGGACTGCCCAGTATGGACCAATACACCCGCTGCAGTTTCCGCCATTCTTATGTTCTTTTGTTCTAAACTGTCAGCTCCAGCAGTAAAGGGAAAGAGGAATACCTTCAGCTGTCTTGTTAGTTTATCATCCAGGCAGAGAGCTAGTCCTTATACACAAGTCATAGCCTCTGAATTGATCACCACCACAAGTGTAAATTTCTTGTAAGTAGAACCGTAGCTGTACAGGTGTATTGAACAAAAAATGTTTAGTTTCACTTGACTCTTGAGGCCAAATTTATTATCAAATGCATATAAGACATTTTTTAATATGCTTTATATCACAAATACAAGAATTTTAAAAGTGTTGTTACAATTGTTATCCAATAATAACATTGAACTGAAATGAATTATAGGATGGCTCAGCTTGTTGTTATTTATGGAGGGTAGTTAATGTTACACTATATCAATATGCTCATTAGGCTCAGGAGACTGGCAGGAACACACCTGTATAACTGAACAGGTAAGTCATCGCCTCCGACTGTGTTGAAGATATTAAAAATGACTGCCACTTTATATCTTCTCTCTAGGCAAGACCACCATCACCTCCCTCCTGCTGCCCACCTTTAATGCTTTAACCATGATATATATATATATATATATATATATATATATATATATATATATATATATATATATATATATATATATATATATATATATATATATATATATATATATATATATATATATCATGTAAATGAAAACGTGGATAAGATAAATCTTGATAAAATCACACGGGAAAATGGAAACAACGGAGTACCTCAGTAAATCACTGTAGGTGCGCGTGATCTAGGTATATGCTGATATATATATATATATATATATATATATATATATATATATATATTAACTTGTAGTAATTAATTGCAGTACACTGTACCTGTAGTCCGTTACCTTACAAATAACAGAACGTTGTTCAGCAGGAAACAGATTGGTTCAGTGTTCTCCCGCGTCACCTTGTCACCGGGGCCACACACCACTGTATCTTATCACCTGTTCCGCCACACACCTGCCTTCCCGCACCTACGTCCATCTTGTCCTCAACAGCCGCCAATTGCACAAGGGCGACTCATCATAAACTCCTCACGCTGAGATGACCTTTATGAACAGAGGCTCACCTGATGGATGATGCAGCTGGAGGGGCCACGAGCCACGGGTCAGGTCAGGTCACGGGTACGCCACACCTGCCTCCCTTATTAGTCCCAAACACTCAATATATCTGGCTTTCAGGGACCGCTGAGTAAGCACATGTCATTTTGATCAAAGGTTAGTGTAAACAAACTCGTCCAGTAGTGATGTGGCTGAACGTGTGTGTAGGCGTGTCCTGCCCCCTCCCCCCCTGCTGTGTGCCACAGGGGGTGTTGACCACACCAGTTGTGGTGTTCCTCCCCGGGGCCATCACTTCCCTCCTGTCCAACAAACTCATTAAGCCTGATGTATATATATATAGTCCTGCTGTGTTGCAATATTTTCTCTCAAGAAGTATTTCAATTTGAGTAGTGAGTGTGGCAGCCAGAGGCGGTGTGTGGGAAGCCTGAATGGTGTTGGTGTTAAACAATTGACTTTGCCATTGAACCTGAACCACTTCTTACATGTGTGGGGATGGTTTACCACTACCCTTATTTCTATCCGGAGAGGCAAATTATGTCCCAGCTTATATATATATATATATATATATGCACACAAAGATGTTAGAGAAATCTGCCTCAATCGGGTTTTAAGGATGAGTTAAGAAGTGGCCAAACAACGCACCACAAGAGAAGGATCACATACCTGGCAGGTGTACGGTAATTTACCAATTTTTGAGCATTGAACTAATTTTCACGTAATTTACCTGACACAAACAATATAAAATTGAGTGATGAACCAATATAACACGTCATATAGTTTGATTACTTAGTTTCGTAAAGTTCAGACACTTCTGGAGCAGCCTGATGCATGTGTGTGTGTGAGTCGCGATAAAGTCTGGTAGTAGGTAGTAAGCAGCTACCAAACAGGGAGGTACTACCACCTGGGAAGATATTGGAAGCATAACGTATTGTCTAATGGTAGACCCTGCTGCCATATGGCATCACGAAAATTGTGACCAAGTCCCAGGTTGCTGATCTGACTTTGTGCCTCATTTACACACAATTGCAGGGTCTCAATTGTTTCTCTTACTATTGACAACACAACATACACACTGTATATCTTTTCTCACTTCTGATATGTTTTTTTCATTTTGTACTGATGGTTCTTTATTATTATTATTATTATTATTATTATTATTATTATTATTAATTTATTTTCAAATTAGTTTTTATTTTATTATAAATTTCATTTACCATGAATAATTATTATTATTATTATTATTATTATTATTATTATTATTATTATTATTATTATTATTATTATTATTATTATTATTATTATTATTACATTTTCGACCCGGAGGCCCCGATGTGGGTCAGTGACCTGTGTTTTTGTGGGCTAGTCCCCGTAAAAAAAAAAAACTGTTCTTTACGGCGTCTGTGGGAGGTCTTGTAATACAGTAACCTAAGCGGAGGAGCGTTGCTAACTCCCGGCATGTACTGTAGATACAGTACGTATCAGCTCACTGGTTTAAGTGGATGCTTTATTATAAAAAAAGTGTTTCTCGAGAATCTTTTGTCACGGAGGAGTATTTTTCCTATATCTTGATTATAATCCCCAACAGTTCCAAAACACCTTGCTTCAGATACATTGTCTTTGGGTAAATATACGCACAAAGATCATACGTAAAATTTTAACATGAAGCTGAAATAAAGTGACCACATCTTGCTATGGTGGAATCTCCAGGTAACTCTTGACAAAGACCAATTACTTCCTAACTAACCTAATTTTTTTAGGCCAATGCCGTTTTAATGAATTGATCCCCAAAAACGACGAATCAATACAAAAAGAAAAAAAACAGCTTCATCAGTTATCTTGAAGGAGGACATTTCGTGGTCAGAGATTAATGCCACTCGCTGGGATGATAAGGTCATTTTTAACATATGTTTCTAACACCGAAATCCCACTGTAGGAGACGATAAAAAAATGGGCTATTAATATTATGATTTATGAGGTATTACATAATTTCTTCAGATATATGTTATAACAAGAGGTGGATTACTGTGAGGCGCTTGGAGACTATAAAAGGTTTTCTTACTAACGGGAGACTCACAGCCGCGTCACTCACTCGGTTCCATATATTAGTTACAAAACACTACGTCTTTTATGTAATGGTAACTTTTGGTAGTCTTGTGTTTGGCAGTCATGTCTCAGGAGATTAATTTTTATTTTGGGTAGGAAGGTAGGGGAGTGAGGTAGGTCGATGAGGCAGGCAGGTAGGAGGGAGTGTAGGTAGGTAGGGGAGGGAGGCAGGTAGGGGAGTGAGGCAGGTAGGCAGGGGGAGGAGGTAGGGAGTGAGGTAGGGGAGTGAGGCAGGTAGTGAGTGAGGTAGGTAGGTAGGGAGGGAGGTAGGGGAGTGAGGCAGGTGATATATAGGTAGGGAGGTAGGTAGGGGAGGAGGTAGGTAGGGGAGGAGGTAGGCAGGTAGGGAGGGAGGTAGGTAGGTAGTATGAGGTAGGTAGGGGAGGAGGAGGTAGGTGAGTGAGGTAGGTAGGTATGGAGGAGGCAGGTAGGGGAGTGAGGTAGGTAGGTAGGGGAGGAGGCAGGTAGGAGTGAGGCAGGTAGGGAGCGAGGTAGGTAGGGGAGTGAGGTAGGTAGGGGAGTGAGGTATAGGTAGGGGAGTGAGGTAGGTAGAGTGAGGCAGGTAGGTAGAGTGAGGTGCAGGTAGGGAGTGAGGCAGGTAGGAGAGGTAGGGGAGTGAAGTAGGTAGGGGAGTGAGGTAGGTAGGTAGGGAGGAGGTAGAGTGAGGTAGGTAGGTAGGGGAGTGAGGCAGGTAGGGAGTGAGGTAGGTAGGTAGGAGGAGGTAGAGTAGGGAGTGGTAGGGAGTGAGTAGGGAGTGAGGTAGGTAGGGGAGTGAGAGAGTGAGGTAGGTAGGAGTGAGGTAGGTAGGTAGGGGAGTGAGTAGGTAGGGAGTGAGGTAGGTAGGTAGGGAGTGAGGTAGGTAGGGGAGTGAGGCAGGCAGGTAGGAGTGAGGCAGGTAGAGTGAGGTAGGTAGGGGAGGAGGCAGGTAGGGAGTGGAGGCAGGTAGGAGGAGGTAGGTAGGAGGAGGTAGAGTGAGGCAGGTAGGAGAGGTAGGAGGAGGTAGGTAGGAGGCAGGTAGGTAGGGGAGTGAGGTAGGTAGGTAGGGAGGAGGTAGTAGGAGTGAGGTAGGTAGGGGAGTGAGGTAGGTAGGTAGGAGTGAGGTAGGTAGGTAGGGAGGAGGTAGGTAGGGGAGGAGGTAGTAGGGAGTGAGGTAGGTAGAGGGAGTGAGGTAGGAGTGAGGTAGGTAGAGTGAGGTAGGGAGGTAGAGGAGGAGTAGGAAGGCAGGGAGGGGAGGTAGGAAGGTAGGGGAGTGAGGTAGGTAGGTAGGGGAGGGAGCTAGGTAGGGGAGGGAGGTAGGTAGGTAGGGGAGTGAGGTAGGTAGGTAGGGGAGGGAGGTAGGTAGGTAGGGGAGGGAGGTAGGGGGGTTTGATAGATACAAGTATATCGATAAATAGATTTTTATTAAGTAAACTCGTCATACAAGATTAAATTTGGTTTGGCATGTATATTGACAAACTCAGGTGTACAGTACGCCTAGATAGACAGCAAGACAATGTAACCAAGGATAGCCAATAAAGCCACCAGGTGCAAGACAATGTAACCAAGGATAGCCAATAAAGCCACCAGGTGCAAGACAATGTAACCAAGGATAGCCAATAAAGCCACCAGGTGAATATTCCCGTGTAGATTATCATATACATAATCCTTCACCAATGACGTCACCAAACAACCCCGAATCCTTGTTTTGGGAGGAGAGTTAATAAGGGTAGTTAAGACACACTAATGAGAGCCTGTCACCTGGAGGTAATTAGTCAACAAATGATCTATATTAAGCAAGTGAGTCATGTTCTATATTCGATCGATTTTTTTAATGTGTATAATAAATAAGTTTGTAGATGCGATAATGAAAGGTGAAAGATAATGGTGTTAAAAGAGAGATAGAAAATTAAACGAGTGACTGAGTACAAATGGTTGAAATACACGAATAAGTTTAATTTACACTGTGTCAGGTCGTGTTGAAGTGCCAGGTCGTGTTGAAGTGTCAGGTCGTGTTGAAGTGTCAGGTTGTGTTGAAGTGTCGGGTCGTGTTGAAGTGTCAGGTCGTGTTGAAGTGTCAGGTCGTGTTGAAGTGTCAGGTCGTGCTGGAAGTGCCAGGTCGTGTTGAAGTGTCAGGTCGTGCTGAAGTGCCAGGTCGCTGAAGTGTCGGGTCGTAAGCCAGTGTCAGGTCGCTTGAAGCGCCAGGTTGTGCTGAAGCGTCGGGTCGCGCGTCAGGTCGTGTTCAAGTGTCAGGTTGTGTCTAAGTGTTAGGTCGTGTTCATGTCAGGTTGTGTTCAAGCAAGTCAGGTCGTGTTCAAGTGTCAGGTTGTGTTCAAGTGTCAGGTCGTGTCTATGAGTCAGGTTGTGTTCAAGTGCCGGGATGTGTCTACAGTGCCAGGTCGTGCCCACAGTGCCAGATAGTGTCTACAGTGCCAGATCGTGTTCAAGTGTCAGGTAGGTGCTCATTGCCAGGTCGTTAAGTGCCAAGTCGAGTTTACAGTGCCAGGTCATATTTACAGTGCCAGGTCGCATTTGTTGTGCCAGGTCGTGTACAGTGCCAGTCGAGCTTACAGTGCCAGGTCGTCTACAGTGCCAGGGTTTTATCTACAGTGCCAGGTCGTATTTACAGTGCCAGGTCGTGTCTGCTGGTGCCAGGCTGTCATATTTTATAGTGCCAGGTCGTGTGTATAGTGCCAGGTCGAGTTTACAATGCCAGGTCGTATTTACAGTGCCAGGTCGTGTTCAAGTGCTAGGTCGTGTTCAAGTGCCAGGTTGTGTCTACAGTGCCAGGTCGTCTCCTTTACCCAACACCAAATAATTACAACTTAAGTATTCAACGCTATGGTCACAGTTATCCACGTTTAAAGATTAACTCCTCCCAAAACTGTAACCCACAAAACTCTTGAAACACAGACAAGTGATTTGTTGAGGAAAGTCGACCACATTCTAGGAGAAAGTGGATTAGGTGGGTGACAGCTTGACAGCATTAGGTAGATGACAGCGGTAGGTGGGTGACAGTAGGTGGGTGACAGCTTGACAGACGGTAGGTGGATGACAGCAGTCAGTGGGTGACAGTAGTAGGACTAGGACGACTTAATGAACGAAGTGATGGCTGTGTGAGACGGCTGTCACAAACACCAACTCCAGTTACATACCCCGAGTCGAACCCCGTGAACGGCGGCGTCAGCAGGCTTTTTTTTTTTTTTTTCATTTATTGGGCACCCCCCTACATCATTGTGTAAGGTGAAGCGCAGAAGCGTTTACAGCGCCCAACAGGGAAGCATGCTAAGTTCATGCTTGCCTTTATGTCTCATGAGTTAAGGGCGTAGAAGCCTGAAGAGTCAGTGGTTTATGTCATCAAGTTATTGGAAGCTCCAACAACTTGTCCCTGAATACGAATTCGCAACTTTCGACTCACAACAGGTACCTACTTTACTGCTAGGTGAACAGGGACTAATGGTGTAAGTCCAAACAACTTCCACCGGCCCGGGAATCGAACCCGTGACATCTCGCTATATGCCCGGCGACTCGTGGTGAAGAGCTGCCCCTATGACCTGGAAGCGGCGGTGACAGGCTGACGGCGTGGGTAAACTGATAACACACACACACACACACACACACACACACACTGTAAACAAGACAGCTCACGTGTATGTCTCTCACACAGTAAACAAACACTCGCCCTCCTGAGATCAAGTTTTCCTTCACTGTGATTGACAAAGTTTTACCCTCTCTATCTGTCTGTCCGTCTCTCACTCACTCTCTCTTACTCACTCACTCTCTCTTACTCACTCACTCTCTCTTACTCACTCACTCTCTCTTACTCACTCACTCTCTCTTACTCACTCACTCACATTCTCTCTCTCTCACTCCACCACCACTCAGCTCTCTCTACTCACTCACTCCTCCTCACTCACTCTATCACTCACTCACTCTGCCTCTCTCACTCACTCACTCACTCACTCACCACCACTCTCACTCACTCACTCACACTCACTCTCTCTCTACATACACCATCACCATCGTGTATCAGTCCATAATAGGAACAAGACAAGACCTCCTTCTCCCTCCACAATCTTCTGTCGTGAACATTCTCTGTCCATCAGGGTCCTCCACAAGTCATCCCTTCATCTGGTAGTTTATCATCCCTCTGAGTCTCTCTTGTCGCGTGTCAGTCAAGGATTCTTTCACCTTCTGTTGTTGTTGTCTGGTTTTTTACACCAGGTCTTGTTTATTGCCATTCGTTATAGCCTATTTTGTCTTCACCATTAGATCTCGCACTGTGATTTGATGTGTGTGTGTGTGTGTGTGTGTGTGTGTGTGTGTTTTGTTTCTCTGATCAGCCTGAAGTTGTGTGTCACGTAATAGGCTTGTGGCCATGTCTCACAGCCACAAGTCAACGCAAAGAAGACTACTTGCCTTTTATAGTTTATTAGTGTCATGGTGTGCAGGTGAACCCCTTACTCATAGATGGCGTGACTACATCACCCTTATAGGTTGCTAGTTACTACTCTGTATAATCAACATAGAGGTACTTGCTGTTCTGTGTAATCAAAGTAGGTGTTTCAAAGGTTGTTATCAGTCATCATATCATACCCGCAACAGATTGACTAGAGCTACGACCCCGGTACTTGTATATAATCTGACAACACAGCTTAAAGGAAGTCTGCCTGTTTTAATCACCTGTGGCACACCCCTAAGTTACAACATCTAGTAACAAGGTAAAGATTAATTGGTTCGTGTTTATTCTAGCGTTCTGACACTTTGGGATATTAATCAACACATTGTCTTCCCGCGTGGCTCTCCCTGTCTCCAGGTACTTGACCACATGACGTATACTGTTGCTGGGAGGACCTCAAGTCTATTTTTAGTTGTGTTCTTAAATTATATATATATTTATCTCTCTCTCTCTCTCTCTCTCTCTCTCTCTCTCTCTCTCTCTCTCTCTGCTATAGAAATCTGCATAAAACTTCATCTCTGTATGGTAGTAGTGAGGCGGTCTGGTGTAGTCTGTAGTGCAGTTACATCGTCTGTATACCTGTGCTGTCTATGTGCACGTACATTGTATACCTGTATTTTCTGTGTGTACACGTGTAAAGAATGTGAACTTTGATGATGTTTTATCTATCTGTCTGTCTGTCTGTCTGTCTTATTGTTTACACCTACAGTATATGTCTCCCTTAAACCTCGACAACTCCACCATCTTTCTCTCAAACTATCATATTATACAGAGTTTAGAATATTAATTTCTTCCTTCAACCATTTCTCATTTTTTTCGCTCCTTTGATTAATATATCGGTGTTATATCCTGTCATATCTTGGTTTATAAATGTGTAAGTTAGAATCTACAAAATCATATCTAAATGAAGTCTTATCTTCTTCAATGTGTTTTTAATTTCTCCAATAGGAATATGTAATTTTTTCTATGTGTTATACTACCAAGACGATAAATCAAACTAAATACTATCACTTATTAAAAATTTTCTCATTTTAATAAACACTCAAAAATAATTAAATAGATTTAATAATTAGATTTAAATTATGTAACGCATCTTAAATGTGTAATACTATTAGATAACATATGTATAATACCCGTTTTTAATATATTACACATATTATATATAAATTATTATGATATTTTACTCCCGTGATCGTGAAGCAAAGATGACGCAAGTAAATTAGATCGTAGTTTGTTATTGTAGATAATTAAAAAGAGTATTGTCAATCTTCATTTAGTATTGCAGCTTAGCGGGTTAATCGTTTACCTGGATTATAGAACTGTAAACTATTTGTATGATCGACCAAAAGATAATTATTAGTTTGACGACTTTGATAAGATAGACGCAAGTAATCTGGAGCTTAAGACATTGCTTGTACTTATGTTGACACTCCTGACACCTGCTTGTGGTTATGTTGGCATCCCTGACACCTGTTTGCTTATAAACGTAACTTCCATCAGAAAACATTGTTACATTCCTTAATAAATAGCGACATTATTGAACAAATTTCTGTTACTTATACGTACGAAGGAAGGGATCACCTGAAGATTAGACACCCTAGCGGTCACACCAAACGAGTCGACTCATTTAATTCGAGTCAAGTTAAATCATTCCCGTTTAAACAGAAAGAGTCAAGTTTGTCGGTATTCTCTCGGGGAATTACTTGTTCTGTTGTGGAATCAGTGACGTAGGAGAAGGAACCGAATCTGGGTATATGAAGGCCACATTTTTATGCTCTTTTTTATTTCATTTGTTTCCGGATCTACTGAACCACACAGACGTTTACTTGTACTGGGTTTTTTAATCGGTATATTCAAATAAATGTCGAGTTAATACACACACACACACACACCATTTAGTCTTCGTTACACTTCAATACACTTTTTTAGTGAGGAGGTGAAAGGGGTGGGAGGTGAGGGTGCAGGAGGTGAGAAGGTAGGAGGGGAGAGGGGGCAGGAGGTGAGAAGGCAGGGAGGGGTGAGAGGGTGCAGGAGGGGTGAGAGGGTGCAGGAGGGGTGAGAGGGTGCAGGAGGTGGAGAGGGGTGCAGGAGGTGAGAAGGTGCAGGAGGGGTGAGAGGTAAGAGGGGAGGCAGGAGGGGTGAGAAGGTGCAGAGGGGTGAGAGGTGCAGGAGGGGTGAGAGGGTGCAGGAGGGGTGAGGAGGTGCAGGAGGGTGGGGAGGTGCAGGGGGGGGTGAGAGGGTGCAGGAGGGATGAGAGAGGGGGTGCAGGAGGGGTGAGAGGGGGTGCAGGAGGGTGAGAGGGTGCAGGAGGGGGTGAGAGAGGGTGCAGGGAGGGGTGAGGGAGGGGTACAGGAGGGATGAGAGGTGCAGGAGGTGAGGAGGGTGCAGGAGGATGAGGAGGTGCAGGAGGTGAGGAGGGTGGGAGGTGAGGGGGTGCAGGAGGTGAGGTGCAGGAGGGTGAGGAGGTGCAGGAGGTGAGGAGGTGCAGGAGGGATGGAGGTGCAGAGTGAGGAGGTGCAGGAGGGATGAGGGTGCAGGAGGGGTGAGAGGGTGCAGGTGGGGTGGCTACCTAGCCCAATCCAACAGCTTTACCTCATAGCTTAATCTCACAACTTAACCTCAAAATAGCCTCACAGATTAACCCCACAACAGTCACAACGCAATATTGATTAAGAAATGATATAAATAAGTAGGAAAAAACACAAATTATGTTTAGAACTTGTTGCCACACATGATGTGGGATTTCTCAGCTGGTGCTTCAGGTCTGAGTAATTCTATGCATCTTTTCTTTCTTGTACAACTCTCACGTAATCTAGGGGTGACAGGGGAGACGGGCTGGAGTCTATCAATATGGTGTCCTTTTATGACTGGGTGACTTTCATGACCCAATAAATGACGGATGTATTTGATTCTATTTACATACCTGTTTACATAAGCATCTACTTGATAATATACTGTAGTTTACAATAAAAACATTCCCAGGAAGTTGGCAAACTACGTTTATTATAAATAAATTTAATGTGTGAATGTCAGTGATAAGTCAGTCGGCAGCAGTTCCACCTGTTGCAGCATTTCGTGTTTGGTTATAGTTTTAACCCTCGTCCTTCATCAATTGTTAGACAAATGGTAGTTGTGCGAGTACCAGATGTAGCCCACTGGTGTGCAATGCAAAGTTGGCTCCCGTACGTCTAGGGAGTCGTAACAAACAATACAGAGGCACAGGTTCTGTGTTTTTTGTTAAGATTCCCAGACGTAATGTGACGTAAGGAGAGGTGACAGATGACAGGGGACAGTTGCACTGCCATACTTGATATACTCTGATATGTGGACATTAGTCATGCACTTCATGTCAACTTTGGGCTAAACCTGAGCCATTACGAAATGTTCCTCTGTATGAGGAGAAATAGTATTTATGAGTTTTTATGCTACAACAATATAATATATCATGTAATAGTGTAAATATGTGTATAATGATCAGAGATGATGCTTCTCCTGCTACGTCAGTGATAACTGGTAAACAGGTAGTAAACTCGGTGATTGGACAGAAATACGGCAGGCAAGACTATTGACTTTGTCTCAGAACCTGAGGCACCACAACACTTGACCCACATAAAGCCTGGCACTATACTAACGTCTCTCACACTTTGTTTAAGGATAAGTAAAGTGGTAGATTTATGCTGTGTAACTAACTGTTTCAACGTCCACTGGAAGGTACTATTCACTCCACGTTAGATGAAAGGAAAGCGTTCATACTACATCAATATTTCAATATTAATCTATGTCAACGTTGCCGGACCATGTAATGAGTCAAATTATATCATTTGGTCCCAGGCTACTGTGTGTACAGTCAAAGACAAAAGTCGTGTCGCGGTTTTGTCTGAAGATAAAATATAACTCGTGAAACATTATGAGAGCCCCCTACCACAAGGCAGAGCGCACCAAAAGTTTCACTCCCGTATTATTAAACAACATCTTCCCTTGAAGAGGGTCGTCGTGTTTCAACCCGAGTTTTAAACTAAATGAGTCCAGGACACTACAGTACAGTACTTAACGGGGTGGTGTGGCGGTAAGATTAACTAATTCCAATACAGTTGGAGAAATGAAGGGTGGAGAGCAGTGCCGGTTTCGCTCTCTATTAATGTATTTAAAAAAAACTTAGTCTAGTGTGTGATTTAAACACACTGTTCCAAACGGACCGTCATGCCCATTACTTCCCTTTTCACCAGGTATTGCATTGGACACCAGGTCAATTGGGTCACTGTCGTAATGGGCCTAAGCTAACTAGCATTTAATTCGAACAATTAGGATATGAATCTATTAGGATAAACACCTTGTAAGACTTGGGGCCCGTTAAAATAAGGCCCCATTTGACTTGTGACGTAGGAGTACACAGTGAGCGTCACGGCCCCTCTGCTTACGTAAATACATATATGGTAGTGAGATTATTTTATATTTACCTTCATCAGTATGACACATCATAAGTCCCCCACACCTCGTCCGTCCTCGGGTGACAACAGTGTCCCAGCACTCTCCCCCACCAGCGCCCGCACGTCTCACCCAGGAGACAGTGGTAGGCACCACAAATAGGCAGGTGGTACAGGGGGCGCCACATGGGGGTGAAGGGCCGTGTGTGAGAGCGGGTCCTCCTCACTCTCCTCTGCTGCTTATCGTGAACAAGAATGTCGTGTATAGTTATGTTAGAGTATAAGGCAATGATCAGGTCAACTCTACCACACCATCTCCTGAACAGCTTTGTAAACAATTTACACCTCTAGGGTGCCGGGTTCGAACCGATACCACCACGGTTGGTAGTTTACTGCACCACAATGGGCAGTCAGCACCTAGAGGTGTAAATTGTTTACACGGATTTACTTGTGTATATTACAGGTTGTGATATGCTGCACAGATTTACTTAAGTATATTTACGATGAAGATAAATTTTCAGTTATAATTATCTTGGTGAAATCTGACAATCTTTCGCTGCTCCACAGGTCAGGAATTCCTGTAAATTTTGGGTAGGTCAAGTACGAGGAGAGGAACAAACAGTCCACTGGTGGGTCAAGGCAGTTCTGTGGCTGACGTAAAACACCTCCATGTCAGCGTGGACCCCCCAGTACAAGGTGTTTTAACGCTTCAACATCCACAACGTTCCTTTCACAACGTTAATTTGGTCATGGTAAAGCTGTTATTTCTCTGTAGTAAGAACATAAGACCTTTAAATATTAATGTGTGCATAACCTCATAAGTAACCTGTCAAAAGTCGTCGCCATGGGAGGAAGGTGTTGGGGGGGGTTTATCGCCTGTAAGACCCTCCTAGATCCGCCGATGGTGATGCCATGAAGAATATCTTGTATTGAAACTGTCATTAAAGTCATTCTCTTCACCCAGAGTAACACTTAGATGACCTCGGCGTCCTCCCCGGTGTGTGCTAGACGCCTTGGGGTAGTGAAGATAAGAAATAGTTGAGACAGTAACCAGGAAGGTGTGGAGGGAAGGACCTGGTCAGTAGGTGTGCCCTGGTGATGCCTTCCTCCTGCACCCACACACGGTACACCCCCATAGTGTGACGTCTGCAGTATCAGTACAGCAATAACTATGACTGACAGTTGTAGTGTTAACCCACACCCTGTTAAAGCACCGTATTTAATTGCCCTTTAAACATTAAGATCAATGTTCCACTTTATTTTGAGTGGTAAGTAAACGACAGAAGTAAATATAGGATGATTGTGTTGAGAGACGTGTAGGATGCTAATGATGAGCTGAGTCACCAGAGATGTGTTTACCTTCTTCAACACTGACTTTAAATTGGATTATCAGGTATTGACATGAGAGTGCTCTGACTGGGAATGAGATGCGGTCTTTCATGAAGGTTAATTGATATGCCACGAATAATATTACTGTATATATTTTATAAAAGACTATCAGTCGACAGGTATTGGCTCTTAGAATCAATAAATATCCACTGCATGGAATTTAAATCTCTTAAACATAGGTGTTAGAAGGTTCTACAAGACGATATTATTAAGATGGATATGATTAACAGGGTGGATTTTGTGGTCTCGGGTGGAGGTGAGGCAGACGTCACACACATGATGCTGCCACTTGTTCCTCGAGGGATGATCACCAGAAACGGATTAAGGTAAATTATGTTATTATGTTACTTATCCTTCATACTTTTGCTTACACGCTTGGTGTTGAATGATAATATCGACTCATAGTGAAGTTTTCGTTAATATTTCATCACTCTTTGATTACGTGGCCCAGTGAGTCATCATTGTTGACTCATTCTTGGTGTGGGGCGTCTTTACTATACAGCCTCTGGTGGCCACGGTGGACCTCCTGTTCTTGTTGATAAGTGAGGGATAGATTAGAGCTCTGGTGTAGTAGTTGATCAGTGCTGCCAATTGATCAGTCGTGTGTATGAGGCATGGGGAAACGGAAGTGTGTCCACCTCCTGGAACAATGTATTATTTTTCGACAACTAAAGGAGTTAAGACCGTGATGATAAATGACCGTATCCACTACACTGAGGCTGAGACTCTTAAGACCATGTACAGTCCCCTACCTAGTGTGTTTACAGGGCCTCGTCAGGTTTTATGCTGTGTGACAACCCTGTGTTTGTTTACATCCGAACATCCGACAGAAGGAAACTCGCAATAGTAAACGTGTTATAGAATCAAATTAACACCATATTAAAACAAATATCTCAAAGATAATCATTCGTGAAAGTTTATATGACGAGCCCCTGTAAACGCACTAGTGAAGGGGATTTTACAATATATAGAATGTCCAGATTTTAATATATAACCTCTTTTAAAATCTGTATAATTGTAAATAACTGCCGCTAAATAGGGATAATTGCACAAAAGCGATAGGTCTGGGGTTTTTTTCTCGGACATTCAAACTTGTCTTTTATAGGAACGGTCATTGCAAATAAGCATAAAGTAAACTATAAATGAATAGCATCATTACTAACCTAACCTATAACTTATTTCATCATAAACCTAGATTAGGATAGATTAATGTTAGGTTTGGTTAATGGACAACTCTGTAAATATCCCGGTAGACCATCCCCAGCTCGGTACACCGTATACTATAGAAGCGTCCAATAAAGTATATAATTTAAGTAATTTGCTATATCTGTGTGGTGGTATTAGTGTGAGGTAGCCGGAGAGAGACAGGTTAATAATCTGTCTGGCCGTACAGTTCAGTAATACTCACAAAAGTCTGTATTTTGAGAATAATTGATTACTCATTAACGTATTTTTCCTTCTTAATATTTATAGAGAACAATTTTGTGGTCAAAGAAGAAATATTGTCTGTTTTAAGTTTTGTTTGTAGGATGATGATGATGATGACGATGATGATGATGACGATGATGATGATGACGATGATGATGATGATGATGATGATGATGATGATGATGATCAGTACAGTGTTACGCCGGTGTTCCTGTCCCTTGTTGTTCTTCTCAGTCAGCTGCTGTGAACATTCTTGCGGCCTCGGGTGCTTGAGACGCGTTATATTGTATTCAAAGGAATCATCCCAGGCCATCTGCCACATACCCAGCTTTCCAAATACCTCTGACAGACAGTGAGGAGGGAGGAGCCTTCCCGTCGCTGTGAGAGGGTGAAGCTATACGAGATGGTGAAGGAAAATGAGAATCTGACCTTGTACACAACCAGGCCTAACGGGCTGAGACACTGGAGTACCTAAGAAAATAAAACATTCTTTTTGTTTTGGCAGAAGAGAAACTCCTATGGTTTTTATGTAAGGTCATATACTGTAATCTGAATTTAGATAATATAATAATAAACATGAGAAATATTTCATAGTTAAGGAAGGCCAAGATGAGCTGAGACAAACAAGCACCAGTAGAGGTGGACCCCTGACCTGGGGCTGGCCGGCCTGGGAAGACTTGACGTAACCGGGAAACTGACGAGGCGCCCGGCAAATTTTCTCGCAGTCAGGAAAACACCTCCTGATAGCTTACCCCGTCCTGGTGCCCGGCTGGGGAGGGAGGGGGGGGGCTGTTGTGTACGAAGGTGAGGGAGGGAGAAGGAAGGAAGGGAGGCAAGAGTCTATAAAATCCATCACGTGAGAAAGATAGCTGGACCCGCACGATGCTCCAGGGGGAGGTAGAGATAAGGTTAACGATCAATAATTTGGACTCCATGAACTATATATATCGCTGGGCCGATAGCAGTGTCTTCTTTAACAAAATTTGGTGGTGGTTCTGATCAACCTCTGCCAGGAGCGAGAGAGACGGAGGAAGAGGGTAATGTTATAGCCATTCTCAACTGCTAGAAGCTACCTACTCCTGCCACTCACTGATAACGTAACAGCCATTCTCCTCATTTACATATAAAACCTTAAATTCATACATTAAGTACTTCTCCAGTGTTCCAGTCAAAAGCAATAACTGTCAGGCGAGGATATGAGCAAAAATTTCTGCATTTTTGGACATGACTTACGAACTTGTCCAGATCATATCAGCGGGATTAAAGAGTGTTATGGGCCATCCGTGTCGGCGTATATTAGAGTAAATACAAACTGGACTTTTCAACCTTAATGGAACGATGTGAATAACAAGATATTTTAGTGTATGTAAGAATACCCGGCGGGCCACGCGGGAGAACTTCATACTATCCTGGCCTCACACTGGCTGGCCTCACACTAGCGGGCCTCACACTTGTGGCTCCGCACTAGCTGGCTTCACACTTGGCTGGCCTCACACTAGCACCAGAAACAAACCTCTACTTGCTATACTCTCGCCATAACCAAACATACAATATTTCTTTAATATACCCAGGTAGTGAGCAGCCTTCAGGCTGTGATCTAACCTAACCTAACCTAACTAAACCATAAAATTAGCTAAGATCGGTTTTTGTTAAGTTGGTTGGGTTCTTCTGTATGGTGTGCACTCATATATAATGTACTGTACGTCCGTATCTCCCGTTTACGAATCGCTGAAAGTTAAAGTAATTTAATAAATATATAAATTAAGATTTAGTTGATTAACTTAGGTTTGTTAGCTAAAATTGGTTAAGTTAGCTTGGTTAGCTAAGTTGGTTAATGTTGTCTTGGATAGTGAAAGTTGGTAAAGTTAGCTTGGATAGGTTGGGCTCGTTCGTATGGTAACCACTTAAGGATAATTAATCCCATATGCGCCTGTATCTCCGCTCTTGTTTACACTGTATAAAAAATTCCGCTCACTAACATCAAATCTACAGTGTTTATGGATTATTTTACTGAAATATTAAATTGTTTTACGTTATATTAAGAAGGAAACGGAAAAAAATATATATTACCATGATTTTAACTATAGATTGAAACGCTAAATTAAACATTACCAAGAATTTTACGGAGTTACGAACGCGATAGTAAGTTACATATTTGTTTCTGGATGAGAGAGAGAGAGAGGATGAGAGAGAGAGAGAGAGAGAGAGAGAGAGAGAGAGAGAGAGAGAGAGAGCACTAACGCCCTGGAAAAAAAAAAGATAAGATCGGTAAGACTCATCTCATATCGTCATTACCTTATATAGACAAACAGTTAAAACCTCTAAGACATAATAGTTCAGTGTGAGATAAAATTCACATAATTTTAAAACTAGATTTTTATCAACAAGGAAATGAACTTGATAATAAAACGAAGAGTAATGTGATAGTTACCAAACATAGACACGGTATTAATGTCAGTGTGAAACTAGACAACCTTATTGATTTTTGTTTTGCTTGTGTGTGTGTGTGTGTGTGTGTGTGTGTGTGTGTGTGTGTGTGTGTGTGTGTGTGTGTCTAACCTCCTGATGACAACACCACAACAAAATACCACAGTAAAGCCCCAGATCACGTTAGTCCCGGGCGAGGAGTCACGGACAAGTGTAAAGCCTCCATGGACAAAACACCATCACCCCTCCACTCCCCTCCTCTTCCCCTTACCACGGACAAAGCCTTATGCCATTGTTCCCGCCTCCCACAAACACTCTCTGCCTCTTTTGCCTTTGTCACACGGATATTTTTTAATCCAACTGAGGAGGGAAATAACTCTTTGTTTGGTGGACACTGTGTGGGGAGTAATCCTCTGTCTTAAGGCTTGGGAGGAGGGACGGTAGGAGGAGGTGCGGTAGGAGGAGGAGAAGGTGTAGATGATCCGTGGATAAGGAGGAGTGGCAGTAGGGAAAGGAGGCATGAGAGGGGAGGTTGATGTTGATGACATAAGGAACAGGAAGAGATAAAGGAGGGATGGGTGGATGATGTGTGGAGGAGGAGAAGAGAAGAAGAAGGAGGATAGAGTTGTATACGGGAGGAGGAGGAGAGCAGGATGGAATTTTCCCTAAACTACGGAAACAACGAAAAGTTTCCCTAAAAATTACAGATATGACTAAATTTCCCCCAATATGGCGGCAAAATATCATTGAGACTCTACTTTTAATAAATACTGTCACTAACCTTCAATTACGAGATAAACAAGTACTCTGCCAAGACGAATTTGATCACCTGCAAATTAGACACCCCAGGTTAGGTTAGGTTAAGTTAGGTTTGATTGAGTTAGGTTGACTTAGGTTAGGTTAGATTAGATTAAAGGGGAGTGTTTAATCTTCAGGTGATCAAACAACTCTTGAAGTACATACAGTAGTGGAACCATGACTGGAGACTCCGCCCTGGGCGGTCACCGTGTGTGTTAGGCGGGGGGGCTTCATGTATCTAGGGGAGAGGAGGAGGAGGAGGAATATGAGCATTGTGAGGTACTGACAGGAGGAGGACCAGGAAGAGGCTAGGAGAGTTATAGGAGGAGAAGGAGAAACTTAAAGGAATTGGAGGAGAAACTGGAGCCTTGGGGGGTTATAATGGGGCCAGATAGACCTGGGGCCCATTAGTACTGGGGCCCATTAGACTAACAACGCCAGCACTAGTCGGGAAGGAAAGAGTTTAGCAGGTAATTATTATCGTAATATTTCATAATTACCTGGACGGTGCCAGCTTTACCTGTTCCTAGTTAATACCTTTTTCTAGTTAACACCTTCTTCTAGTTAACACCTGCTTTTAGTTAATACCTGCTTTTAGTTAATATTTACTTCTAGTTAACACTTGGTTCTGTGTCAAGACAGACAGACTACTGGTATAAGAGAAATACAGACAGACATTGAGAATAACACAGATAGACAGTGAGAATGACAGAGACAGGCAGACAAACAGTGAGGACAGACAGACAACAGAAAGAATGACAGACTGACAGACAGTGACTTGATACAGCAACGATAGAAAGATAAACACATAGGTAATCAGAAACAGTGATCAAAACAACAATAAACGCTGAGTAAAAAAGTAAATTAAATAAAAGGAAAAAACAAACGAGAAACGAATCATTGGTGGCCAAGGCGGTGTGTTGAACGAGGGAGGAGGCGCCACCTAACATCACCAACGAGTCGACGAAAGGAGGAACAAGAGGGCAGTGATGAGTCTTGTATGCTGGGAGGGGAGAAGATGAGGGGGTATGGTGTTTAGGGGTGGGGGGGTGTAAGGAGGGTAGATGGTTAAAGGGGGGAGGGAAGGGATTACGACGAGTTTGGTAAATACAGAACGAGGAGACCCAATGAAAAATATTTGATTATCCTCCATGATCTTTGCTTTTTCATTTGCCTCTCCTAGTTTACGGGAGGAGGGAGAAGGGTCCTCAACCCTCCTTGTGGTATATAGTACACAGTGGTTAATGTACTGAGGTTGTTGGGTAGTTAGATGGTGTATCGTCGGGAGTTAGTGAGGGAAAACGCGAAATTAAAAGTGAGGAATTACTGCTGGGACTGCCGCCGCGTATTCACCAGCTCTCTCGTCTTCAAGTTGTTTACGCAAAATTTTTGGCCGGCTGGGTAAGGCGGGTGAGTGGGGGGAGGGGTGGGAGGACGGCTGTAGAATGGATGGAAGAAGACGTTCGAGGAGAAGGAGGAAAGGGGGGAGGGGGGGAGATTAACCAAGGAGAGAGTTTACTGGTGAAGAAGAGAAACCTGAGCTTAGAAATTTTCATAACAGAAGAACCTGATGAAGTACAGGAGCCAGAGAGCAGCAGGTTGAAGTGCCAATAGTTTGTGATGGCCCTCAGGGAGTGTGAGTGGATGGGTCAGGTTACTAGGGTGAGGGGGAGGGGTGGTAGTGAGGGAGGGGGTGAAGGTAGTGAGGGGGGTGGTAGTGGTGAGGGTAGTGAGGGGGAGGGTGGTAGTGAGTGAGGAGGTGGTGAGGGAGGGTGAGTGGTGGAGGTGTGGTGGTGGGTGGGGAGGTGTGGTGGGGAGGGGTGGTGGTGAGGGAGGGTGGTGGGGAGGTGTGGTGGGGAGGTGGTGGTGGGGGTGAGTGAGTGGGGAGGGTGGTGGTGGGGGAGGGTGGTGGGGAGGGAGGGGGTGAGTGGTGGGGGAGGGTGGTGGGGAGGAGGGGTGTGGTGAGTGGGGGAGGGTGGTGGGGAGGGGTGGTGGTGGGGAGGGGTGGTGGTGGGGAGGGGTGGTGGGGTGGGGAGGGTGGTGGGGGGAGAGGGGTGTGTAGTGGGGTGGGGGAGGGTAGTGAGGGAGGTGGGGTGGTAGTGAGGTGGGAGGGAGGGTGGTGAGTGGTGGGGAGGGTGGTGGGGGAGGGGTAGTGGTGAGGGAGGGTAGTGGGGAGGTGTGGTGGGGAGGTGGGGAGGGGGTGAGTGGTGAGGGAGGTGGTGAGGGAGGAGGGGTGGTGGGGAGGGTGTGGTGAGTGGGGGGTGGTGGGGTGGAACAGGTGATACATTGTGCTTGTGGCTGCTCCGTGGTGCCTGGCCGCCTGGGTTTGAACACAGCCGGGGACAGCAGCCGGCAGGTCGCAGGCTCGTGTTACCCCAACAATAAGTTCACCGTTAGTTCAGGCGACGGTGGTGAACAGCCACCTCGACACGTCACGACTCAAGGTAGCTGTTGTGAGGGCGTGAATGCAGTCCAGCTGGGAGGCACGGGTGAGGGGTGCTGGTAGGGGGAGGCTTCACCACATATGCTCGCCTCTTAATCCCTCAAAGGTGTTTATGAAGTGTCACGTGGCTCTCGACAACTTGCCTTTTGTCATCACCAAGGCGTCTGTCCTGTCAAAGAAATTCATATTAAGTGTCGACCTGGAGCTGTTAAACACATTCCATGGTTCAGGTAAACATATGTCAACGAGCACTCCATACACTGACCGTGTATTTATATAGATAGGTAGATATTCAATAAAATCGTCACACAAGTTTGGAATGTATATAGACAAGTCAGATCTACAGTTCAGCATGTGTATAGACAAACGCAGGTATATAGTGTACATAATCGTGCAGGTATATAATTTCCAACGTACACTACCTAGATAATGCAGGTATATAATGAATGATAAACAGTAAGGCAATCAGACCAGTGATAGCCAACAAGATAGTTATTTCCAGTAGTGTCCTTTGGCAAGCTTCGTTACTAATGATTTAACTACAAAAAGTGAAACATTGTTGATAAACTAAATAAGAAGAATTATATTTCTCTTGGACTATCTGAGGCAAACGGACCACTTCAATACAACAATCAGTGATTAATAAAATATAAAATATCCCTTAAAATTTACGTAAGATATCAGACTTAAATTTGATGAAACATACTCATTTGACACTAAATTAATCTGAAACTATAATAATATTAATCATAATACAACCAACACCGTAGAGAATAATGAACTAAATTTATGTTCGATAGCGTAAAGTTTGTTAGAGAGAGAGAGGAGGAGGATGTTGACGACAAATGGTTTATGGCGGAGGAGACCCGGTGTTAGCCTCCCCCCCACCCCACCTTAGGAAGGAACAACATACAGTAAACGACCTGCGCAAAAATAAGGTTGTTTTCGTGTTGGAAGCCATGTGGGGGGAGGGGGGGGGTGAGGAATTGTGGGAGTCTCAACACACTCTACCATACTATGTGGAGTACCATACTATGTGGAGTACCATACTGTGTGGAGTACCATACTGTGTGGAGTAATGAATGAATAAACATGAAGCACTATGACTCTCCCCAGCGTTTATTCTCTCCAGCGTTCATTGTTCTCGGCGTTCATTCTCCAGCGTTCATTCTCCCCGGCGTTTTTTCTTCTCGGCGTTCATTCTCCCAGCGTTCATTTTCTCGGCGTTCATTCTCTCCAGCGTTCATTTTCTCGGCGTTCATTCTCTCCAGCGTTTATTCTTCTCGGCGTTCATTCTCTCCAACGTTCATTCTTTCCTAGCGTTTATTCTTCTCAGCGTTCATTTTCCCCAGCGTTCATTCAAAAACTTCAACATACAGAAAGTTAAGATGTGCACAGTGTTATGAAGAACAGGACAGGAATAACACTGGGATCCTTGGAGGGCCTTCACACACACACACACACACACACACACACACACACACAAATCATGACAATTCTAATAAGTATTTACTACTAGTGGTACAGATGGTAGCTTCCTCAACCACTAATCTGACAGCTGTGGGTTCGACTCCTGCGATGGGAAAGTGATTGTATTTCCTGAACACATATACTGTACATACTAAATATATACAATATATTCACACGGGAATATGTGTACATAAATACAATATTATTTTTTACAGAACGTTTCCTTATATTTCTTTCATTATATTGTATAAGTGTATTGTGTGGTAGGTCCAGGGAGGAGGGGGGGGGGCGAGGCAGCAGGGGAGGTGTACACAGACGAGTAACACCCGGAGACCTGTGCTTCTGCTGCTAGTGTAGGGTGTGGCTAGAGGAAGTCTGTATCACCTAAACTGACTTTTAATAAACCATAAGTATATGACTGGTAGTTTGGCTTCATGCAACTTGTAAATAATTCTGGTCAGAGCAACAAACTCCCGCCCTCTGCATAACGTATGCAAATTTGGGTTCTCCTTTTGACCTTGACCTGTGACCTCCAAACCTGACCTATTTTTCACTCTACCAGATGGCTACCGAACTCAACTACCAGGTCGACCAACACGTCTTTATGAGTTACATCATAATATAAGGTTTAGCTGTTCCTTGACTCGAGATAAACTTAAATTATATTCATGATTCCTTCGTGTAAATCAACCATGACACTCCTGAAACTATTATCTTCAAAACCATCATGAAACTGAAACAATAAAACAGATACAAAGTAAACAACAACAATGAAACACACACACACACACACACACACACACACACACACACACACCTCCTTCCCTACCGATAAGAGAACAGAAGGTGGTGTGTGGTCGTCCAGCTGTTGTCTTTGAGTTTTTTCACCTCAAGAAGCTGAACAATAAATCATGACGTAATAGTTATTGTTTCTATCAGTTGTGTCGCCCCTCGGCCTCTGTCGGAGGTAGCCGGGTGGTGGTGGAAGTCTGCCTCACTAAACGCCACAAACCGTAATGCTATAACATATTTAACCCCCAAATACTATACAGCTGCACCCGGCCCCTAACTCGTACACTAAAAGAACATATTATTCCACAAGTAGGCATCCAGCGCATACCAGATTATGACGGCATAATTCGCCAGGTAATCCTCACTAACAACTTACTTTCAGGGCTATAAAAGTAAGTGGGGTTCTCGTTTTTCAGAACCTGTTTTAATATAAAGCATCGTAAGTTTTTATATAGTTTAGGAAGGGCTATTAGTGATGTTGATGTGAGCTGGTATGACGAGGATGGTGTGTTGATGACGTGTATAGTAGCAGTAACGAGGAGGAGGTATGGCCAGCAGCAGTTCGGTGTGTGTGTGTTGGGTCTATACTGGCGACCACCACCACCACCACCACCTCCACCACCACCACCGCCTCCGTAATTATCATATCTCCATATTTTATCACCACATTACTCGCAGCGCTCGTGGAGAATACTTGTCCATTAATATATATTAGTATCTGAGTTATACACGTCAGGCCGAATATACAATGTCTAATTTGTAATAAACATAAATGACTTTTTGCATTTATTCTAATAATTAACTCCATTTGGGGAAGAAGTCAGGCAGATGTATTTTTTTTACGCCTTCAAAGTGAGATGAACCAGTGTGTGTGTGTGTGTGTGTGTGTGTGTGTCACTTATCCAATATACGAAAATACAAAAGTATATTAGAGTATAACTTAGACCTATGTGTAAAGGTGTTCAGCTTACTAATTGGATATGGGCTGTCCAGGTGCATTTACGAGCCTGTGTATGACTGCCACTTGTTATCACGGTGGCCGGTAATAAAGTCACAGGGAAAAAAGTCACAGAAAAAGTCACAATTTTGGCTAGGAAAAAAAGTCACAGGAAAAAAAGTCACAATTAATTTATGGTGGCCGGTAATAAAGGTTAGGTTAGGTTAGGTTACCATCAGTTCTGCATATTCCTTTACTAAAACTGATTGACATATTAACCTTAAAAAATGTGAGAATTTTATAGTTAACTTTTCTTTTTTTCCTGTGACTTTTTTCTGTGACTTTTTTACCTGTGACTTTTTTACCTGGATTCGTTATCACTCGACTGTCTCGTGTAAGTTTATAAGTAACGACAAAACTAAACTATATAAGAGAGGGTAGATGATCTTTATAGTCGGTTCGTTCATTCACCCTACAGCTGGTCGACGGCATGACAGTGATATATTCTTGTTGGGAAAAATATGAAGGAAGGAAAGATATGAGTATTATATGTGACCCCCATAGTGAGACAAATGATGTTGAATATTACTATCGGGTATTGGCGGGGTGGAGTTTCCGGGTTATAGCAACGTGGCAATACTTCATTGTGTGTGTGTGTGTGTGTGTGTGATGATAATAATAATATTTAAAGGTTTATTAACAAATGCAGCAGACATAAGCTGAAAATATACAAATGGCACAGGTGGTATATACTGTATATAATTTATAATGACAAGGGGAGGAGGGTTATTAAAAAGGAAATTTCTTCACAGTTACGGTACAAAATTAAGATTAACTGGGAGTGAACACACAAGTCTTCTACGAGTTGTTGATAATTTTCAAGATATTTATAATTGGGCTGTTTTTGTAACGATTAGTACGTGATGCCTTCAAGAGAGCTCAGGCTCTCGAAAGGATCAGCCATGTTAATATTGTTATTATTATACACTCTGTATCTGTATTTTTCTGGCTAAATAAACTGTTTCAATATCATTATCAATGTGGTTTGGGCTGGGTGCGGTTGTAGTGTCGAACAGCAATTTGCGGACGAGGGATCTCAGGTGGTAGCAGGAGACGGCGGCGAGGAAGGTGTAGTATCTTCTTTCTAAGCCTTGCAGACCAGGTAAAAATGTGTCTCATAGTCCTGACTAACTTATTTCGTACACCAGGAGGCAGTGAGGCCGGTACTGTACTCGACCACCTTCACTTCCTCATCTGTTAAGTTAGGTGCCTCTTCATAGGTGGGTGCGTCGACCTGCAAGCATTGACTGGAAGCTCATATTGTTGAGTTGGTTAATCTTGTAGTTATTGGATTAATTCCGACCAGATAAGGAAGTAAAGAACTAAATGCTAGAATTTGTGGTTTATGTCGATTATTTCTACTCGGTGAATAGGCAGTGACGTGATTGAACACACCCACTGAGATGCAGTGGCGTGATTGAACCCACCCAGTAAGAGGCAGTGACGTGATTGAACACATCCAATCAGATGCAGTGGCGTGATTGAACCCACCCAGTAAGAGGCAGTGACGTGATTGAACACATCCACTGAGATGCAGTGGCGTGATTGAACCCACCCGGTAAAAGGCAGTGAAGAATAAATCCCAGCTAATAAAAGGCAGTGACGTAGCCCCTCACCCAGGCTCGTGACACTTGCCTGTTTTAATATCCACAGGTAAACGAAGGTCACCGTGTTGGGGTATGTCAGGTAGAGCTTACGCGGTGTTCACAAAGTCCCTTGATGTTTGTGTTTACAGAGTTGGTTCATGCTTGTGTTTATAAGTCCTTTGATGTTTGTGTTTATAAAGCCCCTTGATGTTTGTGTTTATAAAGCCCCTTGATGTTTGTGTCCATAATATTTAACAAACCGTTCTAGTAGCTGTGTCGGCTGTGAGTTAAGACATGTTGGTGTTGGGGTTAAAAGGAAAGCATTATTGACTATCTGTGACGCATTGTTTACAAATCCCCCCAGCAGTAGAAATAAGTGATTATATATATATATATATATATATATATATATATATATATATATATATATATATATATATATATATAATAGGAGTATTTACGGGATGGTTATGGTGGCTGAATGTCAAGGACTTTTATAAACACAAAACATCAAGGGACTTATAAAACACAAATATCAAGGGACTTATAAACACAAACATCAAGGCGAAGACTTTATAAACACAAACATCAAGGGACTTTATAAACACAAACATCAAGGGATTTTATAACACAAACATCAAGGGACTTTATAAACACAAACATCAAGGGACTTTATAAACACAAACATCAAGGGACTTTATAAACACAAACATCAAGGGACTTTATAAACACAAACATCAAGGGACTTAATAAAACACAAAACATCAAGGGACTTTTATAAACACAAACATCAAGGGACTTTATAAACACAAACATCAAGGGACTTAATAAACACAAACATCAAGGGACTTAATAAACACAAACATCAAGGGACTTTATAAACACAAACATCAAGGGACTTTATAAACACAAACATCAAGGGACTTAATAAACACAAACATCAAGGGACTTTATAAACACAAACATCAAGGGACTTAATAAACACAAACATCAAGGGACTTCACAAACACAAACATCAAGGGACTTTATAAACACAAACATCAAGGGACTTTATAAACACAAACATCAAGGGACTTAATAAACACAAACATCAAGGGACTTAATAAACACAAACATCAAGGGACTTTATAAACACAAACATCAAGGGACTTTATAAACACAAACATCAAGGGACTTAATAAACACAAACATCAAGGGACTTTATAAACACAAACATCAAGGGACTTAATAAACACAAACATCAAGGGACTTCACAAACACAAACATCAAGGGACTTTATAAACACAAACATCAAGGGACTTTATAAACACAAACATCAAGGGACTTAATAAACACAAACATCAAGGGACTTAATAAACACAAACATCAAGGGACTTTATAAACACAAACATCAAGGGACTTTATAAACACAAACACCAAGGGACTTTAAAAACACAAACACCAAGGGACTTTATAAACATGTTATCAAGGACTGAGAAATGTTACTAAGGACTCAATAAACACAAACGTCAAGGGACTTTATAAACACAAACATCAAGGGGCTTTATAAACACAAACATTAAGGGACTTTATAAACACAAACATTAAGGCAGCCCTCGGAGTATAAAACCTGGTCTGCCGCTCGCCTTCACTGCCCCGCACTGATCATTATCTACATCAAGTTGAATTTTATTATCTAGTCGGCTGTGTCGAAGATAATTTACGATGAACGAGACTGCTGTCATTTTATTGCAGCCACCTCAGTGATTTAGACGATTATAAAAGTGTCATGGTGACAAATTATTATCCATATCATGATGAAAGAGTATAAGTTCTCTCAGGCTTGTGTTGATAGACGTTAACGGGATAACCTCTATAAATTTTTGCTAATTCAAATATCATTGATAAAATTTGAAGTGCCTAAAGTTTATTATTATTTCTGTTCGTGTGTTTTAAGTTAGCATTATTTTTTTTTACCACGTAGAGTGATTTTCATTATTATTTTCCCTATTCTTAATATTAAAAGTCAACTTGGAAACGGCTTACGCATTTCTGGTATTCTAATTTACATCACAAGTATATTTTACATTTTAGTGTATAACGTGTATAAATGTTGCTGGTCACGGTGGTATAAGACGGCTGGCGGCGTGTGTGGACTACCTAATATAGCGGCTGGTCTAAACACAACGAACAGGAATGTTTCATATAAAGCTTCTGATCTAATTTGATAATTGAATCCCGTCGCCATTGTTGTGAGAGTTATGTTGTTACGGTGAAGACAACTTGTTTTTCTCTCAACCTTAGTGTGTTTGTGTGTTTTTTGTTGAGAGGAAGAACTTGTGTGACCTTTTGACCTTACCTAATACAACAATTCTAGGCGTGGTTCATGATCTGTAGGTGTTTGTGGCAATAGGGACATTGGTGGCTCTTTCCGATCTCTGTTTACGCTGTTGCGACAATGATTAGTGTTGGGGATAATACGAGACGACGCTTGCTGTTGTTTGGTTGTACACACACACACACACACACACACGAGGGTTAATAGGGCGAGCCAACACTAGAATCTTCAGAACGCATTACTGCCGCTTAATGGTCGGAGTAATTAATAAACACATCGTACTTAAAGAGGGAGGGAAGAAGTGCTTGCTGTACTCACCTGCCCTGGACACTAAGGTCTAGTGTCTCGTTTGTATATGGTGGTCAGTAGCGTGGTAATGCCTCTAAGGGAACAACTTAACGATAATTTCCATATATTTCTTATTGTTTTGTAAGGTATGTAGTTGTGTGGTTCAATTAGTTGCATTTCTTTATATATTTAACAAGTTTGTCATTATCGTCTATGTCCTTTCGTAATCTGTGTAGCAAAATGATTCACTATATGAGATTCACACGGACCATCACCACCTAAAACGCGTGACATTCCTCTACATGGTTCAAACATTAACCTAAATAGCCCCCTAGCTGTTGTCTTGTTTTAGGTGCTGTCAAAAAAAAAAACCACTCATCGTCACAGGTAGGAGAGTTGGTACTTCGTTATGTAGCGGGAGTTAATTGCTTTGATAGTGAAGGTCGTCTCTTTATATTGCAAGATGCTATGAAAACTGTAATAATAATAATAATAATAATAATAATAATAATTAACAGTTTATTGAAAGAGCATGATAACCGGAAGGCTAAAAATATTATACAGCCGCATGGATGACAGTAGACTGCCAAAGCAGTTACTTTACAGTCGCCTGCCGAATAGTAAACGTAACGCCGGCGGGCAACTGAAAAGGTATAAGGATAGTCTTAAGACAAACCTGAAAAAGTGCCAAATCGACCCCCACACCTGGGAGTCGATTACTTCACACCGTAACGCTTGGAGGAGCACCACACAAGAAGGTGTCAATATTTTCGAGTTAGTCCGACTGCATACCGAGGCAGACAAGCGCAAACGCAGGAAAGACACTGTCGCGCCGCAACCTCTCCCGCACTAGATGTCGCCCTCAAAACGTGCAACATCTGTGGACGACCTTACCAGTCCCGTATCGGCCTCTAGTCATCCCAGAGCTCACCAATGAAGGTGACATCCTTGATAACTTAGTGTGTGGTTGTTGTGTTGGCGACAGTATCTACACCTTAAACAAATTTACGCCTAGGTGGATCCATGGTCGACCATCGTCGAACACAAGGGGCAACCATCATTATTATTATTATTATTATTATTATTATTATTATTATTATTAGTATTATTATTATTATTATTATTATTATTATTATTATTATTATTATTATTATTATTATTATTATTATTATTAGAACCTTTGTAGATTGTGTTGTATGTGTAGTTGTTCAACAACAGGTGTTGTATGTGTTTGTGGATGTAGTGATGTACGAGTGTTGTGTTAAGATATTATTTTACATATTTATGCAGGCAGTTTACGAACACACACGGAACACTGCCTGTATGTTTGTAATGTATGTTTGTAACACTACCAGTCATCAGCACAAGAAAACGCCCCAACACACTGTGAGGTAATATACAATATTTGATTATTTATGTTATTAGAGATTTATTAAGCAAAAGTGTTAGGAATTGTAATAAAAAAGAGACACACATACACACAAGGGACTGAACTCAGAGCCAGCAGGATCCGGTGGTCAGTCCCACAGTGTGGCCGCGACGCCTCAATGATATAAACTTTGTAAGGTGTTTATATATTACAGCTTAACTTCTGTTAATACACAATATTTGTTAATGTATAATAGGTATTTTTTACACCGAATAATTGACTCCCAGAGCGAAGCCGAGTAATAGTTTAGATATATTATGAGGGATCACGTGAAGATCAGCCCCACCCCAACCTTTTTCTCGTCATTAATTCAACCACGAACTTTACCTGGGGAGGTTAGGTTAGGTTAGGTTAATTTTAGTGTGGTTAATAAACTAGGTGGCTGTTCTTCACGTGATCCCTTAAGCTACTGTACACACGTCAGCTAAAGGAAAGAACAAAACCTTAATGTTCTTATCTTGTGTTAATACCTTTCACTTATGACCCATATGTAAGGAAAAGTTGTTCATCGCTTCACTTATTCACACTTCATTAATGTGTGTGAGGAGCAGACTTCGGTTGAAGTACTTTTTCTCAAGTGCAAGTAAGTACAAGTACTTTAGGTATATTATCAAGTACAAGTACAAGGTGAAGAAAATTTGGATAAGTAATTCCAAGTACTTAATTGTCAAGTACCAGTGCAAATACTTTTGTGAAAAACAAATATATCTCGTCTTTATTTGATTACAACTTTATTGTTTTATCATAAGAATATAAATTATTTAGTCAAACTGGAAAGAATCTAAACTAAAGTGAATGGGCTAAACTCATAGTAAAAAGACAATAATCATTACCATGAAACAAATAACAGAAGCACAATGTTTCATTGCCTGGGCCCATGAACTAAAACACAGCGTGTCTTAATCATTTTTAAAAACCATGACATAATTTTATTTGTAAGTATGATCACTGCACTACACAAAAATGACTGGTTCGAGGTTTTGATCAGTCAAACGGCAACGATCTGGCCGGAATACTTTTACTCCAATGCTAAAAGCTCTCTCTACTGATGCTGAGGATGCTTGGATAGTGAGGGGAGTCCTGGCTTGCTTGGCTAATTGTAGTAAGATGTCCTCATGTTCTTCCAGAAATCCAAGGGATTACTCTCCTCTGTTTCACATGGCATGTTGAGGTAGCGTGTGATCTCATGATCAGCAGTGTTATTAGCAACAGGTTGGTTACCATCAGAATCTCCATAAATCTGATCATTTTACATCTGTTTTTGGGTGGAGAACTAGTATTTACAGGAGCAGCCAGCGTTCCAGAATCTGCAGTGATCAGTGCAGTAAACTGGGCTGTTAAGTGAGTTTTTTTCCATTTGATCTTGGCACCACCGTGCTTTAAAACGTGGGTGAAGTACAGCAGCAAAGTAAAATTGTTTGTTTGCCTCGTACTGGGTTAGTCGCTTTTCAAGTGAGCTTTTCAATGTTGCCACAAAGTTCTTGTTATATTTTTATTTCCTCTGATCAAGATGTTGTCTAAGGGCCACGAACACGTGGAACTACTAGCTAGCAGATACTGTGTTCTGCCTCTGGGCATAGTCTGTAGCCTCCTCAAAATATTCAAGAATATCTAACATGTCCTGAAGTATGTTCCTTTCATAGGCTACAGTAGATCTGCGTACATGCGATACAATCTTTGCTGTTTTATTATGTATCCTGTTCAACTGGGTGGCATTTTTTAATCCATCCTTTATAACCAGTTGCAACGTATGTGCAAAGCAAGGAATACGTTGAGCAGGGAGACCTGAATAATCCTCAGAGTCACTTGTGTTGACTTGAATGGCATCTAAATACTCACTGTCAGCACCGTCACTCTCACTTGAACAAGAAAAGACAGCATCCTCAAAGCTAGGTAGTGAAAAAGCATCAAACATGTTGCTAGCGTTATCTGTCACAATGGTAAGAACTTCCATAGCTAGTCCAAAGCATGCAATGGTTCCTCATATTCCTCTACGATTCTCTCTGCAGTGTGGCGTACTTGAAAACGTTTGCAGGCCAGAACTGAAGATTCCATGGCCCAGTTATGGATATAATGCACTGTCATGCCAAGATGTGGGCGCATTTGCCTGCTTAACCAGATACCTAGAGTAGTTCCGATTTTCAAAAAAGGTGATAAATCAATTGCATCAAATTACCGTCCCATTAGTCTCACGTCAATCATAGGCAAGTTGCTAGAGTCAATTATTGCTACAAAAATCAGAAGCCACCTTGAAACATTCAACTTAATTCATTCTTCTCTGCACGGGTTCACCCAGGGACGTTCTTGTCTCACAAATTTGCTTAGCTTTTTCTCAGAAGTATATGAAGCGGTAGATAATGATAAGTCATATGATATAATTTATTTAGATTTCAGTAAAGCATTCGATAGAGTCCCTCATGAGAGATTGATAAGGAAGGTAGAAGCACATGGAATAGGTGGATCATTATTAAAATGGATTAGGTCATGGTTAACTGGTAGGAAACAAAGAGTCAGCATAAATGGATTAAAGTCAGACTGGGGTGCGGTCAAAAGCGGAGTTCCCCAGGGATCTGTATTAGGCCCTCTGCTGTTTGTTATATTCATTAATGATCTTGATTTAGGTATAACTAGTAGGATTAGTAAATTTGCAGATGATACCAAAATGGGGAGAGTGATAAATTCAGACAGTGACTTTGAACACCTTCAAAGAGATCTAGATACCTTACATGAGTGGTCAGTAGACTGGCAAATGAATTTTAATACTGATAAATGCAAGGTACTACAGATAGGGAAGACGAATACAAACGTTAAGTATAAACTAGGTAACACGGAAATAGAAAACTCAGATTGTGAAAAAGATCTAGGTGTATTTGTTAGCAACGACTTGAAACCTAGAAAACAATGTATTAGCGTTCGCAACAAGGCAAACAGGATTCTTGGGTTCATATCTAGGAGTGTGAGTAACAGAACTGCTGACGTTATCTTGAAACTTTACCTAGCATTAGTGAGGCCACACATGGATTATGCGGTTCAATTCTGGTGTCCTTATTATAGAATGGACATAGATTCTTTGGAGAGAGTACAAAGAAGAATGACAAAAATGATCCATAATATTAGAAACCTTCCATATGAAGAAAGACTGAAAAGCTTAGGCTTGCATTCATTAGAGAGGCGTAGAGTTAGGGGAGATATGATAGAGGTGTTCAAGTGGGTAAGTGGGATTAACAAGGGTAAAATGGAAGATGTTCTGAAGCTCAGTAATAACGAAATAACTAGAACAAATGGCTTTAAATTAGATAAATTCCGATTCAGAAAGGATATAGGCAAGCACTGGTTTGGTAATAGAGTTGTGGATATGTGGAATAGGCTACCGAGTGCTATAGTAGGATCGGGGACGCTGGGGAGCTTCAAGACGAAGTTGGATAGGCACATGGAAGTGCTGGGATGGGTGTGAAAGGGATCTGCCCTGTATGGGCCAGTCGGCCTCCTGCAGTATCCCACTTTCTTATGTTCTTATGTTCTAATACAGACTACTTTCACTTGTTGTAGGTGGTACTTCAATTTTGTTTTAATCTTAGTACATTTCCCATACAGCATTTTGGTGACAAGATGTTTTCTGGTGGGCATCTGATACCGGGGATCAAGAGTGTTCATGACACCCCTAAAGTAGTCACTCTTAACATGGGAGAATGGCACAAGGTCACAGGAAATATAAAGAATAAGAGTCTCGGTAATCTTTTATTGTCTTGGGTCACTGGCGCCATACTCCTTGACAGTGGATGATATGAAACTGATAATTTTTGGTTGAGTAACGTACTGTGCTCCCTTGAGTGCAGGCAGCAAACTGACTGAATCAGACATGCTTGAATGCGGGTCAGTTGCCACATCTTTCTTCAAGTTGTAACTTGTAAAATGTATCAAGTAGATGCTTAGAAGTACTTGAAATTACTCGAATCTTTTCAAATTAATTTCATCAAGTACAAGTTCAAGTACCAACTATTATGAAATTGCAAGTACAAGTACTTGAAAATGGTAATTAAGTACCAAGTACAAGTAAGTACTTGAACCCAACCCTGGTGAGGAGGAATGGAATCAGATAAGAAATAACAATATTAACAGTGGAGAGAGAGAGAGAGAGAGAGAGAGAGAGAGAGAGAGGCCCGGTGGTTCTAATGAAAAATTATAGTAAAGGGGAATCTTTAATCAATAGTGTAAGGTCCAGTTAACAAGACGCTTGGAGGAACCGGACTAGTCAGCAAGGCTAATGGGAGGTACTGTATTGTACTGTACTGTACTGTACTGTATTGTACTGCACTGTACTGTACTGTACTGTATTGTACTGCACTGTACTGTATTGTACTGCACTGTACTGTACTGTATTGTACTGCACTGTACTGTATTGTACTGCACTGTACTGTATTGTACTGCACTGTACTGCACTGTACTGTATTGTACTGTACTGTACTGTACTGTACTGTATTGTACTGCACTGTACTGTATTGTACTGCACTGTACTGCACTGTACTGTATTGTACTGCACTGTACTGTACTGTATTGTACTGCACTGTACTGTACTGTACTGTATTGTACTGCACTGTACTGTACTGTACTGTACTGTACTGTACTGTTCTGTACTTTTATAATATTAATGAGATAAATATAAAAGGAGTCAATTATTAATGTGTAAAAATACCTATTGTAGATGAATATATGTTGTCTGTTCACATAAGTTAAGCTGTAATAGATAAACACCTTTCAATGTTTATCACAGAGACACGGCGAATACTCTGCGAGGATGGCCATCGGGGTCCTGCTGGTTCCCGGTTCAATTCTGACGCAGGAAAATTCCATATCTCTTTAAATAGCACACAACGTTGGTGGTCAGGTCAGATGGTAAGGTGACCCGACCTTCTCACCTGGTTACAAATCTTCTTAATTACAAAATTGTCCAGTTTGTACATGCCATTAACTCAAATTCATGTTGAATGCTTCGGTATGCTTAATAAGACTAGATTCTATGATGTTCCTACTATCAATTGACTTACATGGTAATATTGAGGAGGCATTATCCCAGTCAATGCAATGCTTGTTATCCCTCAAATGAACAAACAGAGCATTGGATTCCTGGCCTGTCCTAACACTGTATTTGTGTTGTTTAATTCTAGTTGCAAGATCTTTACCTGTCTGGCCTAAGTAAAACATATTACATTCCTTGCAAGGAACTTTATAAATGCAACCAATTGTGTTGTTGGGGGAGTTCTTGATTAACATTTGTTTAACAGTGCATGAGTTTTTAAATGCCACATTGACGTTCCAGGTTTTTAGTTGTGAAGGAATGTGTGAGAAATTTTTGTGAAATGGTAATATTAAGATATTCTTATGGTCATGGGTGGGCTTGGGATCAGTTCTATAAAAAGTTTTCTTAGTAATGTTTAGGCATTTGTCTATGAAAGATCTAGGGTATTTAAGGTTTGAGCCAATATTATATATATATTTGTATTCCTCATCGATGAATTCCGGACTGCAAATTCTCAAGGCACGTAAAAACATTGTTGAAAATACTGACTGTTTGACTTTATTATGGTGGGCAGAATAATAATGAATGTATGAACACACATTAGTTGGTTTTCTATAAATACTGAACTTAAAAGTGTTACCTATTCTGTGTATCAGACAGTCTAGGAATGGCAATTTACAGTCTTGCTCTAATTCCACAGTGAATTTGATCGAGGGCGCTAAGTTGTTAAGTTGTGGCAGGAAAGCTTTTAGGTCCTCATTACATGGCCAGAGACATAATACATCATCAACATATCTAAACCAGACTGCTGAAGGTGGTAAAATATTACTTAACAGTTTCTTTTCAAAGAATTCCATATATAGGTTGCTTAATACAGGTGAGAGTGGATTACCCATTGCCATACCAAATTTTTGAGCATAATATTCTCCATTGAATTCAAATTTGCAATCCTTAATACATAGTTTGATGAGTTCGATGAAGTCATCTTTCGAGACCGGCAATGAAATATTGTCCAGGGAATCTATGAGGAAATCTAGTAAATCATCAACTGGGACCTTTGTAAAGAGTGATGTTACATCAAAACTGACCAGTTTAAAATCATAATTAATGTGTAAGTTATTGAGTTTATCAACCAAATCCATATTATTCTTGATATTGGAGTTAGAAATGTTGCCAACTAGGGGATTTAGTAAAGAAACTAACCATTTAAATAGTTTATAAGGGATTGACCCAACTGAGCTAATGATGGGTCTTGCTGGGTTATTGGGCTTGTGGGTCTTGATTACACCGTACATGTATGGCAGTGGAGGGGACGTTGAAGTAAGATGTTTAATGAGCGTAGCTTTGCCTCTCAATAGGGACTTCAGTTTTTTGTTGAACTGGGTGTTGACAGTGTTGAGAGGATTATTTATGAGTTTAGAATATGTTGTAGTATCACATAAAAGGTCATTCATTTTAGAGATATAGTCATCTTTGTTTAAAATCACTACTGTGTTGGCTTTATCTGCTTTAGTGACATGTAGATCCTTATTTTTCTTAAGGGCTTGGATTGCTTTGGTGAATCTTTCTGGACAGTTTGGAATACAAGGCTTGGACATAGATGCATACACAACACCTTTACACATGTTCACTTCTTCACTTGTCAAATTACTGAATTTCTCCAAATTGCAAAATGCTCTGGCTATGTCAACACTGTCAACTCCCTTGTTAGAACCATCAAAACTTAAACTATAGCCGAGGGCACACAAGGTATCATTGTCTAGTGGTTTAGAGGAGAGATTCACTACACAGTTGTGATTGGCATCCTTAGTCCAATTACTATTTCTAATAAGGAGTGCCAATTTGTGGTCTATCTTAGCTTGAAGATCAGAAAAATATTAGTAATTTAACTTAAAAAGAGATATGGAATTTTACTGCGTCAGAATTGAACCGGGAACCAGCAGGACCCTGATGGCCATCCTCGCAGAGTATTCGCCGTGTCTCTGTGATATAAACATTGAAAGGTGTTTATCTATTACAGTTTAACTTATGTGATGAAACAACATATATTCATGTATAATAGGTATTTTTGCACATTAATAATTGACTCCTTTTTTATTTATCTCATTAATATTATAAAAGTACAGAGCAGTACAGTACAGTACAGTACAGTACAGTACAGTACCTCCTTAGTCTGTACTCACCCCTGAAGATGTGAATTACACGAAAGCGCTTGGGAACTTCGTGTTTTCTGTTTTCCTTGTGGTTATCAGCATATATATATATATATATATATATATATATATATATATATATATATATATATATATATATATATATATATATATATATATATATATATATATATATAAAATCACACGGGAAAAGGGAAACAACGGAGCACCTTAGCGTTTCCTTGTGTTGATGAGGCCCGTATTATGATGGGGCAGAATCTGTAAAATGGACCAAGGTCACTACTGGGCATAGACCGAGGTCAGTACTGGGTATGGACCGAGGTCACTGGAGCGACTTAACCTGTATCCTACAAACACAGGTGAGACAACATAGTGCTATATTAGATACAGGAAGTTGGAGTGATTATCAGTTGAGACAGAACTTGTCCTTATGGCTGTGGTGACTCACCTGTATGTGTTGGTGAAGAAAGTGTTGTATGTGTTCTCTGCCCGTAGAGCTGTATGTTCGTTTTGTACATACAGTAGTGTTGAAGGGATCTTTGTATGTTGTGTTGTATTTGTAGTTGTTCAACAACAGGTGTTGTATGTGTTTGTGGATGTAGTGCTGTACGAGTGTTGTGTTAAGATATTAGTTTACATATTTATGCAGACAGTTTACGAACACACACGGAACACTGCCTGTATGTTTTTTAATGTATGTCACACGTCACACTTTATTACGAATACAAATACAACATACAAAATGACAAGATAATACAAATAAGACAGTTCAATAGGCTTCAAATTTAACTAAACCTAAAGATTATTGTGATTAAAGCTATTTGCCTGCAAATATAGAAATAAATGATATACAGTACAGTATATGAATGTGTGTTAACATAACACTGTAATGGTCTTCTAGGGTGGATGAAACTTTCTTTTTCTCTCAATTTTCTGGCAATCTTTTCACTGACACAAACTCTCTTCAGTAGTCTGCCATCATGTTCACATTCCACCTTCCTTGGTACCTCTTTTCCATTTCCTTAATGTCCTGGTGAAATCTTTTGCCTTACTCTTCACTTAAACTACCTAAATTTTCATTAAAATACTTAAGATGGGAATGTAAGAAATGTAGTTTTACACTCATGTTGCAACTCAAGTTTTTAAAGTTATTCATCACACCTTCAACAATGTTTTGATAGTTTAGATCTTTTCTATTACCTAAAAACTATACACAACATTCTTGAAACTATTCCATGCTTCTTTCTCACACTGGTTCATCGATTCTTCTGATTGGTGGTCCAACTTTAAACTTTCGGATTTGAGAGCCCACGAAAATGCCAGCTTTGATTTTTTCATATGTAACTGATGGAAATTCCCTGTATCGGAAACAATCACTTTCCTTATCTAGGGCTTTTACAAATTGTTTCATTAACCCTAATTTAATATGCAGAGGAGGCAACAGCACCTTCTTAGGGTCAATCAATGGTTCATGTAGAATATTTTTTTAACCTGGCACAAGAGCCTGTCTAGGTGGCCAGTGTTTTTGTCCCAATGTTCACGTCTTGCTCTGCTGTCCCGCTCACACGAAAAACATGGCATTTTCGTGTATCCACTCTGTTGACCAAGCAACAACGCAATGACTTTGAAATCTCCACAAACCAACCAACCATGATCTGTATAATGAACTTTCTCTAGAAGTATCTGCAAATTTTCATAAGTTTCCTTAAGTTAAACAGAGTGAACCACAGGAATTGATGAAAATACATTTCCATTATGAAGTAAAACTCCTTTGAGACTTGTTTTTGAAGAATCAATGAACAACCTTCATTCAGTAGATGTATAGGTAATGTCAAAATAGTTAATTAAAGCAGACACATTATTACAATAAACAAAGGAGCCTTCCTCTGAAAAAAAGAACTCGTTCTTGTTCACGTTGCCTATACCATGAAAAATATGTCCGTTTGCTCAAAAAATTCTTTGATTTTAACCTAGACCCTAAAAGTTCATCAGACTCCTTTGGTAAATTCAAATCCCTAACCAGATCGTTAAGTTCACTGTGGGTAAACACCTCCGGCACATCACTAATATCTTCAGGTTGATACATATCACTTCCTTTATCTGACGATGAATCATGGTCAGATTCTGATGACACGGACTGCAACACATCTGGCGGAATGGGGACTGGAATCTCAGGACCATGTGGCACTGGTCTCATGGCAGATGGAATGTTGGGATAAATGATTCCTGTTTTTTTTTTGCATTTTTTGGCAAAAATAACAAGTCATCACCATGATTTTTAGGCTCCCGTCATACCATAGGGACTCCAAATGGTATAGCTTTTTTCTTACCATATTTCCACAGTCTTAAGCCTTCAACACAAGTGCGACATACTATATGTGGCGCCCATGGTTTATCTAAATCACATTTTTACACTCAAAAGTCGGCAAAATATTCATTTTTCACGAATGCGGTTTTTTCTTGTCTTTGCTTATGTTCAACAAAGCATCCACGTTTGTAGCAGAATACGTTTGGATTAGTATCTTAGTAGAGCAAAACAAGGAGACTTATCGCTACAGCTGCTGATGCGACACTGAACAATGGCCTTTGCCTCATTATTCCATTTGTCAATATACCTTGAGTGATAGACGAAAACTGAAGTTATATCTGAAATCAACATTCAAAACAACATTAGTTGGAAAACATCAAAATTCCTGCAGACGGATTGTTATTTATGTTATTAGAGATTTATTAAGCAAAAGAGTTAGGAATTGTAATAAAAAAGAGACACACATACACACAAGGGACTGAACTCAGAGCCAGCAGGATCCGGTGGTCAGTCCCACAGTGTGGCCGCGACGCCTCAATGATATAAACTTTGTAAGGTGTTTATATATTACAGCTTAACTTCTGTTAATACACAATATTTGTTAATGTATAATAGGTATTTTTTACACCGAATAATTGACTCCCAGAGCGAAGTCGAGTGATAGCTTAGATATATTATGAGGGATCACGTGAAGATCAGCCCCACCCCAACCATTTTCTCGTCATTAATTTAACCACGAACTTTACCTGAGCAGGTTAGGTTAGGTTAGGTTAGGTTAGGTTAGGTTAAACCTATATGTGTCTTCTGCCTCAAGTGTGTGTGTGTGTGTGTGTGTGTGTGTGTGTGTGTGTGTGTGTGTAAGCTAAGTAGGGATAAAAGGATAATTTTTATTGTTATAAAAATGTAAATGTATTTACACATAATAATATTATAACTGTTTCATATAAGACGTTATTTACAATCATAAGATATTCAAATATACCTATAGCAGGTTACGTTACGTTACGTTACGTAGATACTCTTAGCGTCACTAGCCAGTGTTGCCTCTCTGTCTTAAAGAGAAATAGAGGAAAAGTCTCAACCTTACTCGGGGGTCCCCTTCGCTAGCATCACTCGTTGGGGGCGTGAGGACGGCTGTTCTGGCCCTCTCGGCGGAGTCCTGAAGACCCTCAGCACCTAAGGAGATTGGCCAAGAAGGGTGGCCTATGGGATCCACTCGGCGGAGTTCCTGACGGTTCCGGGCTGCCCTTGCCAATACATGCTAGTAGTGTTTCGTAATAAAAGTATTTCGGCCTAAACAATCTAAATTTTTAATGGCCATCAATGTTGTTCCTCGTGCCTGGAGGCTATTGGTTCATCTCTACACCCGTGGGAACAACTAAGTCGGTTGTGTACAACAGCGTCAGAGAATTACAGCAGCCTTACAGTGAGAACGGCACCAGTGTCTTAAGGCTCATTAAGGCATCACGTATTGGTTAATACAAAAGGTGTTACCAAGTTAATGGCCGACTCCAATTTTTATTGTAATTTTTCCTTCTGAATTTTTACACTTTAGTTTACATTTGTATTAAATTTAACACTTATTGTCATTTTTTCCTTGCAGTAATACATACACACGAAAAGCTTCATACAAAACGTAACGTAACGTAACGTAACGTAACCTGCTTTAGGTATATTTGAATATCTAATGATTGTAAATAACGTCTTATATGAAAGTGATAATATTATTATGTGTAAATTAATTTACATTATTATAACAATAAAAAGTATTCCTTTACCCCTACTTAGTGGACACACACACTGGCCATAGGTGACCATGTAGGTCATCATATTAGGTCCACGTGAATAGTTTAAGTAACTTAACCTTAAGGAATATTACTTAACTCTGATCTTTATAAACACAGGATGATCATGACGCGTTATATGATATATTCTAAACAATGTAAATGTCAACATAAGTTTGGGAGAAAAACAACTAAATCTAAAGTTACTTAAACAACAGTAAAGACTTAAACTGTACACATGAGACGAAAACAAATATCATAGTAATAAATGTAAGTAATAAATAACTAATTAAACCTTGAAACTAAATACATATTTTTAGATGTTCTTTGGCGTGTGTCTCTAGTAACAACTATGTACATTGGCGGCATAGATAAGATGGTCGTTTATGCACTGGGCAGCCGTGCAATCCAGTCACTCCGCTCACCCCACGTGGGGAGGGGGCTAGAAAAAGTGACCTAAACATAGCCTGCCTGAAGAACCGACCTGACTGTGCAACCGCACTCAGTGAGGTCATCCGTATGTGGTCGAAAACAGTCATAATCACAGATCCAAACAAAAACAAACTATACAACCTCTTATGGTCGCTGCTTGGAATGTCAGGACCCTTCTGGATACTGGCACAAATGAGCATCCTGAAAGAAGCACTGCCCTTGTGAAAAAAAAATAAAAGATCTGGCTAGGTAGAATATCGACATAGCAGCCATTAGTGAGTCTCGGCTCTCAGACGAGGGTCGACTCACAAATCAGGGGTCTTGGCTATACCTTCTAATGTAAGCCTGCTGCGGAGAGAAACCACATTTATGGAGTTGGCTTTACCATCCGTCAATGCATCCTACATAAGCTAACTGAAATACCTGTTGGAATTAACGAGAACCTCGTGACACTGAGTCCCACTAAATCACTTACGTTATACCTTCTTTATGAGTTGCATATGCCCCAACAATGGATACAGAGGATGACATCAAGAAGGCCTTTTATGTGGTACCTTGACACAGTTCTAACCTCTATCTCCAGAGAAGATAAGGTTGAGCTCCTAGGTGACTTCAATGTCAGAGTTGGCAGAGATGCTGAAATTTGGCAGGGAATCATAGGGAGAAATGGAATAGGCAAGTGTAATCACAGTAGCCTACTCCTCCTCAGCAAGTGTGCTGAACACAACCTCACTATCACCAATACCTTGTTTAGGCAGGCCGACAAGTACAAAGTTTCGTGGCAACACCCACTGGCATCTCATTGACTACATCTTTGTCACAGAAAGAGATCGCAGAGATATCCTCATCACCCAAGTCATGCGTGGCTCAGACCGCTGCGACACTGATCATCGGCTCGTCAGAGCAACTCTCCTTTCACCTCGCCCCAAAACCACGAAGGTAACAAGCCTCCAGAAGAGGTTTTAACACTAAGCGTTTGGAGTATCCAGCAGTAGTACATGCTTTCAGAGAGCAGCTCGAACATGGGCTGACAAACAACCCGGCAACAAACACCCCAAATCGCAGTGCCGAATAGGGCACTGTCATGACAAAAACCTGCAGAGAGACCCTCGGCCAGATCGAAAGAATACACCAGGACTGTTTTGATGAAAATGACCCAGAAATCAATGTACTCATCGAAAATAAACGTGCTGCTTCAACTGACTGGCAGAACAACCAGCAGTCTTGGACCAAAGCTGATACCTTCCTCAAGAAGAAAGCAGTGACCCATCGCGATCAAACTGTGAGATAATATACAATATTTGATTTATTTATGTAATTAGGGATTTATTAAGTAAAAGTGTTAGGAATTGTAATAAAAAAGAGACACACATACACACAAGGGACTGAACTCAGAGCCAGCAGGATCCGGTGGTCAGTTCCACAGTGTGGCCGCGACGCCTCAATGATATAAACTTTGTAAGGTGTTTATATATTACAGCTTAACTTCTGTTTATACACAATATTTGTTAATGTATAATAGGTATTTTTTACACCGAATAATTGACTCCCAGAGCGAAGCCGAGTGATAGCTTAGATATATTATGAGGGATCACGTGAAGATCAGCCCCACCCCAACCTTTTTCTCATCATTAATTTAACCACGAACTTTACCTGAGGAGGTTAGGTTAGGTTAGGTTAGGTTAGGTTACGTACCATCGAGGCTACTATTATCTATGAACAACTATGTTGGACTGGCCACGTTACCCACATGGGCGACAGTAGACTGCCGAAGCAGCTACCATACTTTACAGTCACCTAACGAAAGGAAGGCGGGCAACTTAAAAGGTATAAAGATAGTCTTAAAACAAACCTGAAAAAGTGCAAAATTGACCCCCACACCTGGGAGTCGATTACTTCACACCGTAACGCTTAGAGGAGCACCACACAAGAAGGTGTAAATATTTTCGAGTTAGCCCGACTGCATACCGAGGCACACAAGCGCCAATACCGGAAAGACACTGCTGCGGCCTCTCCCGCACTAGATGTAACCCTCCACACGTGTAACAATTGTGGACGACACTGCCGGTCCTGTATCGGCCTCTCTAGTCACCTCAGAGCTCACCAACGAAGGTGACATCCTTAAAAACTCCTATTATTGTATCATAGCTGGATGATCGTCATACTCGATTCCGAGTTGTAGTAATAGTAATGGTCAGCATGCTCACCTCTCAAGTGAGTGAACCGAGGTTCGATCCCCGGGCAGGGTGAAAATATGGGAAAGTTTCTTTACGCCATTTGCCACCGTCTATCTAGTATTGATTGAGAACCTGGATGTTAATCGATTTGCGGATCGTGTTCCGGGGCAATGTTTAGCCGGTGCAGTTGGCGACTTGTCTGTTCTTCTCGGACTATGCCTTGACACTGGGAAATATAACTCGTTAACTTAGGACGTGGTTGTTGTGTTGCCAACAGCTTCTACACCTTAAACAAATTCACACCAAGGTGGCCCTAAGGTCGACCATCTTGGAACACTAGGGGCAACCATTATTATTATTATTATTATTATTATTATTATTATTATTATTTGAATCTTTGTAGAATGTGTTGTATGTGTGCTGTGAAGTTAGTGTTGAATTTGCACCTGTGCAACAACAGGTGTTGTATGTGTTTGTGGATGTAGTGCTGTACGAGTGTTGTGTTAAGATATTATTTTACATATTTATACAGGCAGTTTACGAACACACACGGAACACTGCCTGTATGTTTGTAACACTACCAGTCATCAGCACAAGAAAACGCCCGAACACACTGTGAGGTAATATACAATATTTGATTATTTATGTTATTAGAGATTTATTAAGCTAAAGTGTTAGGAATTGTAATAAAAAAGAGACACACATACACACAAGGGACTGAACTCAGAGCCAGCAGGATCCGGTGGTCAGTCCCACAGTGTGGCCGCGACGCCTCAATGATATAAACTTTGTAAGGTGTTTATATATTACAGCTTAACTTCTGTTAATACACAATATTTGTTAATGTATAATAGGTATTTTTTACACCGAATAATTGACTCCCAGAGCGAAGCCGAGTAATAGTTTAGATATATTATGAGGGATCACGTGAAGATCAGCCCCACCTCAACCTTTTTCTTAACATTAATTTAACCACGAACTTTACCTGGGGAGGTTAGGTTACCTTACCTTACCTTAGCTTACCTTACCTTACCTTACCTTACCTTACCTTGTACGTGTCTTCTGTCTCAGCTGTGTGTGTGTGTGTGTGTGTGTGTGTGTGTGTGTGTGTGTGTGTGTGTGTGTGTACTGTACGCGTCTTAAAACAACGTAATAAGGATTCAGATCACCAGTGGATATAATCAAACTGGTCACTATAAGTAAGAATGATGGACCTTATGATTATTTGATTCAAGAAGCGATAATTAAGTGTAACAAGTTATTCTGAGTACAATTATTAAGGGGAACATCAATTTATTTTAATAGAAGAATTGTGTATCCAGGTTCATTATTACAGTAAGTCATTATGTACGAGAAGGTATTACCGATTTATTCTGATAACCAGGATGGTATATTCAGACTTTTTTCATCAACCAGTTACTCATTATCGCAGTAAGAAAATATTATATTGATAGGTATTTTTTTATGTAGAAATTCATATATCCAGGATCATAATTCTACTAACATCTGGTTTATTTTTTCTAATGATGATAAAGTAACAAATGTTTTCACGACTTATGAGGCTGATTTTTTATGTTTTAGTTTAGTTCTTTCTGGTAGTGGACAACAGCAGGTATTAATTAGCGTAACAGACTACACGTGATGAAGAAAATAAATAAATTCGAGAAGTAAAACGTATTCTATTTCTATTAAAAATTATGATCGTTCTTTCACGCGTTCCTCTGTTTTTATGACAACTTGTCTCTCATTGGTTAGCACAACAGCCAATGACACGCCATCGTTTTACCAGTGGCTCTTCTCATTGGTTAGCACATGAACCAATGACACGCCGTCAGTTTACCAGTGGCTCTTCTCATTGGTTAGCACATCAGCCAATGACACACCGTCGTTTTACCAGTGGCTCGTCTCTCATTGGTTAGCACATTAGCCAATGACACACCGTCGTTTTACCAGTGGCTCTTCTCATTGGTTAGCACATCAGCCAATGGCACGCCGTCGTTTTTGCCAGTGGCTCTTCTCTCATTGGTTAGCACATCAGCCAATGACACACCGTCGTTTTACCAGTGGCTCTTTTCTCTCCTCATTGTTAGCACATCAGCCAATGACACCGTCGTTTTAATACCAGTGGCTCTTCTCTCATTGGTTAGCACATCAGCCAATGACACGCCGTCGTTTTAGCGCGGTGGCTCGTCTCTCATTGGTTAGCACATCAGCCAATGACACACCGTCGTTTTACCAGTGGCTCTTCTCTCTCTATTGGTTAGCACATCAGCCAATGACGCTGTCGTTTTAAAGGGTCATTGGTTAGCACATCAGCCAATGACATTACCAGTCGTTTTACCAGTGGCTCTTTTCTCATTGTTAGCACATCAGCCACGACACACCGTCGTTTTACCAGTGGCTCTTCTCTCATTGGTTAGCACATCAGCCAATGACACACACCGTCGTTTTACCAGTGGCTCTTTCTCTCATTGGTTAGCACATCAGCCAATGACACACCGTCGTTTTACCAGTGACTTTTCTCTCATTGGTTAGCACATGACACAATCAAAGCCCAGTGGCTCGTCTCTCGCTTTCGTTACACACCAGCCAATGACACACCGTCGTTTTACCAGTGGCTCTTCTCTCATTGGTTAGCACATCAGCCAATGACACACCGTCGTTTTACCAGTGGCTCGTCTCTCGGTGGTTAGCACATCAGCCAATGGCACGCCGTCGTTTTACCAGTGGCTCGTCTCTCGGTGGTTAGCACATCATCCAATGGCACGCCGTCGTTTTACCAGTGGCTCGTCTCTCGGTGGTTAGCACATCAGCCAATGGCACGCCGTCGTTTTACCAGTGGCTCGTCTCTCGTGGTTAGTACATCAGCCAATGGCACGCCGTCGTTTTACCAGTGGCTCGTCTCTCGGTGGTTAGCACATCAGCCAATGGCACGCCGTCGTTTTACCAGTGGCTCGTCTCTCGTTGGTTAGCACATCAGCCAATGGCACGCCGTCGTTTTTGCCAGTGGATACCTTTTGTCCCTGTGAATAATATCTCTCAACAGGGGACCAGCAGTATATATACAGCCCAGGTGATAGTGATCCAACAACTGTTTTAAGCAGACGTCTTCCTCGACCTTCACTACACTTACTAGAACGTGAGCTTGATCTTATCTCAAGGACCAGGTGTTTATACGAGAGAGAGAGAGAGAGAGAGAGAGTCACCTGAAGATTACAGCTTATGTGACCTGATGATTCAACACCCTACCTGGGGAGTTTAGTTAAGTTAACGTTAGGGTGTGTACTGACCAGGCTACATAAGATGAGGTGTCTAATCTTCACATGCTCATCAAGAACACCACATACACACACACACACCCACACACCCACTCATCGACCGAACCTGTACTCTACAACACACTCATATATTTACATAAACTGAGTCAGACTCCTTCAAGAGATAAAGTTCCCAAGTTCTCGCCGAGGATTGATTATAAGGCAGCAACTCCTCCTCTGAGATCTATTATGGAGACGATAACTGTAATCTGTACTCCCTTCCTCTGTAATTGTCTCAAGGCTGGCAGTAAAAGTGGTTGCTATGTGAACTGTATACATTATACCTGAAGAAGATGACCCCCAAAAAAAAAAATGCGGATTCAAGTTTATGTTAAAAGTTATATCCAAAAATATTATTGATGCTTATTATTTTTTTTTTTTTTGGGGGGGTTACTAATGACAGATATTTTTTTGTTTTGCTGGTATTATCACGAAGGTAATCGAACAGTGTAAATAAACAAATTATTCGAATGGTATAAATAAAGTCGAACGGGTGAACCAACACTAAAATATTATCTTCATATATTTTATCAGTCTCATTATTCATCTTCCTCCTCCTCGTAGTCAGTTAAAGTCACACACACACACACATACACACACACACACACACACACACACACACAGAGCAGGTTTTTTGGGGGTTGTGTTACGTTCATAATTTACCACCTACTTTTACTCAGATCTTCCTCCTCCTCCTCCTGCTGCTGCTCTTCCTCCTCCTATTCCTCCTCCTCTCCCCCTCCTCCTCCTACCGCTTCTCCTGCTCCTCCTCCTCCTCCTCCTCCTCTTCCTCTTCCTCTTCCTCCTCCTGCTCCACCTCCTCCTGCTTTTCCCCCTCCTCTTCCTCTTCTTCCTACTATTCCTCCTCCTCCTCTTGATTTTCTTCCTCCTCCTGCTCTTCCTCCTATTCTTCCTCCCCCTCTTCCTCCCCTCCTCCTCCTCCTCTTCCTCCCCCTCCTCCTCCTCCTCCTCCTTGGCGATACTCTGTACAAGAGAAGTGGTTTACTAACAATATGCCATTAGAAGTCTATTACCTCTAAATTAATCATAATGAGATGAACAAATTATAGTAATTATATTTCGTTAGATGTAATGAGATATATTTGATGTGTGTGTGTGTGTCTGTGTGTAAGCGTTAATGTAAGTGTGTGTGTGTGTGGTTGTGTGTGTGTGTGTCTGTAAGCGTTAATGTATGTGTGTACAGTATGTGTGTCTATAAACGTTAATATATGTTTATGTGTGTGTGTAAGCATTGATGTATGTGTGTGTGTGTGTGTGTGTGTGTACAGTCAACAAAAAAATGTTCTCCGCCCCCTGGGCTTGAGTCTTCACAACGATCACTGAGGCCATGTGTTCATTTGGTAAGGTTGGTACTTCTGAGTGTGTGCGTGTGTCTGTGTGTGTGTGTGTGTGTGTGTGGTGTGTGTGTGTGTAAATGTAAATAACCCCAAAGGAATAAACCCGGAACTAGAATTTACCTGCAAAAACAATTAACAAGCTCTTAATTAGGTCTCAGGTGGAACATCACATACAGGTAAGTTTACACTGATAACAATAGTCTCAGGTGAGTCTTGTTGGCTATAGGTTGGATGACGGCCTCTCACTAGACACACGTATGAGAGGAAAATGCTTAAAAGTTTTAGGAGAATTAAGTAAAAGGATTTGAAAAATTATTCCAAAGAACTTTATTGATTGGGTTTTCTAGGTTAGGTTTAGGTTTGGTTTAGGTTTGGTTGGAGGTTAGGTTTGGTTAGGTTAGGGTTAGGGTTTAGGTTGGGTTAGGTTAGGTTAGGTTAGGTTTTGTTAGGTTAGGTTTGGTTAGGTTAGGTTAGGTTAGGTTTCTGGTTAGGTTGGTTTGGTTAGGTTTGGTTGGCTTCTTGGTTAGGTTAGGTTTGGTTAGGTTTGGTTTTGGTTTGGTTTGGTTTGGTTTGGTTTGGTTATTAGGTTAGGTTAGGGGCATTTGTTCTTGAGAGTCGTAAAATGTGGCAAACTTTTTACGAACAGATGAACAGGACAGACAGCCAACAGACCACAACACAGACAGCCAACAGGCAGGACACAACAACAGGACAGCCAACAGACCACAACAACAGGACAGCCAACAGACCACAACACAGACAGCCAACAGACAGCCAACAGACCACAACAACACAGCCAACAGCCAACAGACCACAACACAGACAGCCAACAAACCACAACACAGACAGCCAACAGGCCACAACAACAGACCAGACAGCCAACAGACCACAACAACAGGATAGCCAACAGACCACAACACAGACAGCCAACAGACCACAACACAGACACAGACCACAACAGACAGCCAACAGACCACAACACAGACAGCCAACAGGCCACAACAACAGGATAGCCAACAGATCACAACACAGACAGCCAACAGACCACAACACAGACAGCCAACAGACCACAACAACAGGACAGACAGGCAACAGACCACAACACAGACAGCCAACAGGCCACAACACAGACAGCCAACAAACCACAACACAGACAGCCAACAGACCACAACACAGACAGCCAACAGACCACAACACAGACAGCCAACAGACCACAACACAGACAGCCAACAGACCACAACACAGACAGCCAACAGACCACAACAACAGGACAGACAGCCAACAGACCACAACACAGACAGCCAACAGACCACAACACAGAGAGCCAACAGACCACAACACAGACAGCCAACAGACCACAACACACAGGCAACAGACCACAACACAGACAGCCAAACAAAGCCGTGGATGACGCAGCTTCATCACCTAACCTAACATCTACATTTTTAGTTTAATGTAAATGACTTAACAGACACTGCCATTATCTACTACCACACAAGATAACGATAAATTTATGATGTATTATACACTAGTTTATTAATTCAGTAGTACGTAATATATCTGTATATGTAAACAAGGTCTTATTACTGCCTAAACACTCTGATGAAGATTTGTGATAACTATACTTATTACCTTTATCTCTGTTATCATTATATATTAACCAGGTGATCATTAACACCTGGGTAGTAATTAATCTCAACCTAAACGACTTCAAGGTGGGCGTTGTGTTGCTTCTGTGTTAATTAAATTCGTCTGGGCTGGAGTGAGTAATTAAGGTATAGTAAAAACCAAATGTCATTATAATTGTATAAGGAAATTCTATAAAGTCTTTAATTCAGGTTACTACTTCACCAATAATGCCTAGTATGTGGTCATCAATAATTCAGGTTACTACCTCACCAATAATGCCTAGTATGTGGTCATCAATAATTCAGGTTACTACCTCACCAATAATGCCTAGTATGTGGTCATCAATAATTCAGGTTACTACCTCACCAATAATGCCTAGTATGTGGTCATCAATAATTCAGGTTACTACCTCACCAATAATGCCTAGTATGTGGTCATCAATAATTCAGGTTACTACTTCACCAATAATGCCTAGTATGTGGTCATCAATAATTCAGGTTACTACTTCACCAATAATGCCTAGTATGTGGTCATCAATAATTCAGGTTACTACTTCACCAATAATGCCGAGTATGTGTTTATCAATAATTCAGGTTACTACTTCACCAATAATGCCTAGTATGTGTTCATCATTCATCTAGAGGAGTGTAGGATTTTTTTTACTCTACGTTATTCGATAAAATTTCAAAATATGTTAAAAATATACATCAATAAAATCTAATGGATGGTTTATTAATGCTGATGGATGGTTTATTAACACTGATGGATGGTTTATTAACAGTGATGGATGGTTTATTAACACTGCTGGATGGTTTATTAACACTGATGGATGGTTTATTAACACTGATGGATGGTTTATTAACTCTGATGGATGGTTTATTAACACTGATGGATGGTTTATTAACACTGATGGATGGTTTATTAACACTGCTGGATGGTTTATTAATACTGATGGATGGTTTATTAACTCTGATGGATGGTTTATTAATACTGATGGATGGTTTATTAACACTGATTATTGGTTTATTAACACTGATGGATGGTTTATTAACTCTGATGGATGGTTTATTAACTCTGATGGATGGTTTATTAATACTGATGGATGGTTTATTAACTCTGATGGATGGTTTATTAACACTGATGGATGGTTTATTAACACTGATGGATGGTTTATTAACTCTGATGGATGGTTTATTAATACTGATGGATGGTTTATTAATACTGATGGATGGTTTATTAACAGTGATGGATGGTTTATTAACACTGATGGGTGGTTTATTAAAACTGATGGATGGTTTATTAACTCTGATGGATGGTTTATTAATACTGATGGATGGTTTATTAACACTGATGATTGGTTTATTAACACTGATGGATGGTTTATTAATACTGATGGATGGTTTATTAATACTGATGGATGGTTTATTAACTCTGATGGATGGTTTATTAATACTGATGGATGGTTTATTAACTCTGATGGATGGTTTATTAATACTGATGGATGGTTTATTAATACTGATGGATGGTTTATTAATACTGATGGATGGTTTATTAACACTGATGGATGGTTTATTAACACTGATGGATGGTTTATTAACACTGATGGATGGTTTATTAACACTAATGGATGGTTTTTTAACACTGAATAACTCATTGTCAGTATTTTATCAGTGTTGGTACTTTTTCCCCCCAAACCTAACCCAACCTGCTATATTCTCTTCAGCGATATTTATTTACAAACATGACTTATATACTTACACACATACGCAGGCATATACAGTACACATACACGCACGCACTCACACATGCACACACACAAATATACAGACCCTCATACACACACACACACACAGTGAAAACAATGGCTTGGTGACTCTGTGGGCGGGGTGAGCAATACAGTGGCAGCAGCTTGGTGAATGGGTGACAGTCACTAAGATTGTTGTCAGCATCAGGGGTTTATGCTGTCAGCCCAACCAAACACTAGCTCTTGGTGGCGTCACGTTATCTCTGCAAGTAGATAGATAGATAGATGGATGGATAGATAGACAGATAGAGGGACGGACACAGACAGACAGACAGATAGATAAAGATTTCGTAAACTCGTCATTCTAGTGTACATTATTTTAGTGCATGAAGTACAGTACAATTATACAATGTACACAGATAGTAGAGGTATACAGTGTACAGAGACAATACACCATTATGTTTCCTGTTGTTAAAGCTCACCTGGAGGTTCGTAGCTAAGTGTTTAATGTTCAGGTGAAATAAAGTAGGGAGCTTGTCTTCAGGTGATCCTTTATTACTATTGATTACATTTACTCTACGATAAATTTAACCCAGCAAGAATTTTAGCCTCAAACCCTTCAGGAATACGATGAGTCCACCCACTATGGCGGATGGTTGGCTTCAATACCTCTCTTGGGAGTTTGAGAATGTAAGAGGCCGTTGGCATAAAGATATCATGTGCAACGGGTGAGAAGGACTCCTTTATTTATAAGAGGTACACCAAACAGAGACGTGTGTGGGCACGACTCTGGGCTGGGAGCTGAGAACAGGAGGGTGAGGGTCGCGAGGCTTCACACAGGCCGTGATCTGTGGCTGCTGATACCATCTTGACCTGCCTCCCTGTAAGTGAGTCGCTCCCCAAGATAAATTAACTCGATTTTCCATATTGAGACTGAAGCGGTAAATCTCTTTCCCATCACTGGAATTCTTTTTTCAGTATAAACGGAATATGAATGTTTTTATGGGTAAATTAAGTTACCGAGTTAAAAAGATTTATAAATGAAGTGAGACATCAAGTAAATATTTCTACTGGGGTTAATCTTATCAGCTGTAGATCTCTAAGGTGGAAGATAATGCAGGTTAAGGGTCGTTTATTGGGTTAGCTGAGTCAATAGTCAGTCCAAACTGTCTCATTATCTCACTCGCTTAGTCAGTCAGGTCTTAGAGGGTTCACTCGAACACACACACACGAGATCAAAACAGTTTCATAATACCTTCAGACGGTGATTCATCCATTCCCTCTCCCTCCCACACATAACTCTCTCTCTCTCTCTCTCTCTCTCTCTCTCTCTCGGGGCCACTGGCATCACCTTAATATATTATTAAATACCGCGTCACAAAAATTCAATGGACAGGTTTGCTTAATACTTTTGGGTAGGTGAGGGATATAGACACGAGGACCAGGTGACGTTGTTAGATAGTGTAGGCATGTAAACACAAAGGCGGTGGGTGGCGTGACGTTGAGGAAGTGGCAGCAGGCGACGGTGCAGGGTGGAGTCCTACGTTCCCTGGCAGCTGAAGGATATACATTGTGTGTGTCCTTGATGTCTGAGTGTGTGTGTTAAGCTACCGGAGTACCTTATACTTGTGGAGTATTTTGAAGGAACTCTTTTGAATCATCTCCATATTAACCTCTCTCTCTCCCCCAAGCTTATTTTACCTTAACATTAACCACTCTAACGCTATCTGGAGGGGGGATGGGGGGTTAGGTTAGTTTAAATTTGGGTAGAAAGGATTAAGTACCCCAGTTTAATACCCCGGCCCATTTCACGATTATATCTGTCAACCTATATCTGAAGCTTCCCAACGAGTTCAGGTTAATGATGGTGTTTGGTTATTTGTTCCACTCGTCCACAACTCTAATCCAATTTAGAATTTACCCTCCAGTGCCACGAGCCTCACATTACGTATTAGTCTTTGATGGGGGACTCTGTTGACGGCTTTGCTTAAGTCTAGGTAAACCACATCATAGTCGTGCGCGTCATCCACTGATTTGGAAACAGTTGAAAAGAATGATAATAGATTTAGCAGACAAGACAATCCTCATGTGATGCCATGCTGGGAGTTATTAACCAACTTGTGGGTCTCAAGGTTATTTCTCAATGAATTGGTGACTATTACTTACGGTAATTTTTTCACAATTGATGTTTAACTGACTGGACGGTACTACACCAGTTTTTAATGACATGTTAAACAAGTTTCCTGAAGGCATACCAAATTCTTCCTTACATTCCTTTTATACTCTGGAAAATATTTCATTGGGATCTGTCGACTTGATAGATTAATTTATCTCTCTGTTTACTCACGGCTAAATCGCTCGGTTTATTTTCTCCACTATCACTAAACACTGTTCTTTCCTTGGGCCTTATCTTTAGGTCGAGATTAACTCATTATAACGAAAATATATATTAGAATTTTGTAGCAACAGTCGATATAGTTATTCGTTAATGTAATCTTTCTACAGCGATTTACGTACGAATATGTCAGTGTTATCCTGTACTGTAGGAGTCAGCGACACACACACACAGGTGGCGGGGTCCGTGGTACAGGTGGTTCAGTACCTTTAATTAGTACACTATAATTATTTAAGTGTATCATTATCAAACACATTTTCTTTACAATCGTTGATATCGTTTACTATAAAAATATTAATTTACTGTATCATGACTACACAAACGGGGTTTTAGATACAGGTATTCGTAATCATGTATATTACACCAAGAGTGTTTTATCTGCCTATAATCAGGAATATAGGCGTAGTGTGTTTGTGTGTGTGTGTGTGTGTGTGTCACCGCTGCTGCTATTAGACCCCAGGAAGAAGTGAGGCTGTTGGATGGTTTTCAACTCGCGTTTTCGGTAAAATTATTGGGTAAACACACACACACACACACACACATACACATACACATACACATACACACACACTACGCCTGTGTACGAGAATGCTCACAACACCGATGTTCTCAGAAGCTAGCATGATGGAGGTAGGTGTGGTTTCTAGTAACAGTAGAAAACTATAGTGGGAGAGCTTCCTGTTGTTGATCTCTTGTAGTGTTCACAGTCTAGGATAGTTTTACTGAAATTGAGAGACAGACAGACAGAGACAAGCGTCCGTAGTAACACAACACGCCCTAAAATAGGACGTGTTGTGACGAGGACTCCGCAGAACTACAGGAAGAGTGTAAAAAAATTTTTCGAATGGTCTGAAAAATGGCAGATGAAATTCTATGTGGACAAATGTAAAGTACTCCGTATAGGAGACTTAAACAGGGAAACCAGATACCAGATGAACAACGATGTTATTGAGAAATCCGAACGTGAGAAAGATTTAGGATTAATGATAAGTAGGAATCTTAAGTCAAGTAAACAATGTGTATTTGCTCGAAACAAGGCTAATAAAGTACTTGGGTTCATACAAAGAAGTGTTAGTTACAAGACTAGTGAAGTCATCCTAAAACTGTATCTTGCGCTTGTGAGACCACACTTGGATTACGCTGCTCAATTTTGGTCACCGTATTACAGAATGGATATAGAATCATTGGAAAGAATTCAGAGGAGAATGACAAGACTAATCCCGGGCATTAGGAACTTTGAGTACAGAGACAGGTTAAAGCACCTTAATTTGCACTCCCTCGAGAGACGTAGAATAAGGGGCGATATGATAGAGGTGTATAAATGGAAGTCAGGGCTAAACAAAGGGGACATTACAAAGGTACTCAAACTATCCAACCAGGAGCAAACTCGTAACAATGGTTTTAAATTAGACAAATTTAGATTTAGGCGCGAAATAGGTAAACATTGGTTTGGAAATAGTGTAGTGAACGAGTGGAACAAGTTACCAAACATCATCATTAAATCGAATACGCTGGATAGCTTCAAACATAGGCTGGATGAATATATGAGCAATAGTGGTTGGGTGTAAATGGGACTGCCCAGTGTGGGTCAATAAGCTCGCTGCAGTTTCCTCCATTCTTATGCTCTGAACACTTACCACCTGCCATGTTTCCCTGCAGATAATCTACGAAATCCTGACACACTTCACTAACACACCTTTGCTGAATTCAAATTAGTACAGAAAAATAAAAGAATAAAATCATTAAAAAAATGCCAAGAGTGATGGATTATTTTAATTCTTATTTTGTTATTATATTGTTTGTCAAGATTAAGTTCGTGTTAAAGCTAAGAGACCGTGTTGGTGAGGTTAGGAGACACAGTGTTAGGCTAGGAGACAGCTGGTGAGGAGGCTAGGCTAGGAGAGCTGAGTGAGGCTTGAGGAGACATGCTAGTGAGGCTAGGAGGCACAGTAGGCTGGAGACAGCTGGTGAGGCTAAGGACAACTGGTAAGGCTAGGAACAGGCTAGTGCTAGTGGCCTGGTGAGGCTAGGCACAGCTTGTGAGGCTAGGAGACACAGTTGGAGATGCTAGGTGGTGAGGCTAGGAGACAGCTGGTGAGGCTAGCACAGCTGGTGATGCTAGGAGACAGTGCTAGTGAAGCTAGGAGACAGTGTTGGTGATGTGATGTTTAAACTTCAATCAGTGGTTGTTTGGTGAGTGAGGTGGTGCTGGAGCCCACCCTACCTACCCTACTCCCACCCACCCCCTACCTGGGTACCCCTACCCCTACCCCACCCACTCCTACCCTCCACCTACCCCACCCCACCCACCCCACCCCACCCCACCCCACCCCCACCCCTACCCCTACCCCTACCCCACCTACCCCTACCCCTACCACACCCCTCCCACCCCCCCACCCTACCTCCCACCCCACCCCTACCCCACCCCACCCCTACCCCACCCCTACCCTGCCACCCCACCCACTCCCCCTACCCTACCCTACCCTACCCTACACACTCACCTTCCTTCACTGAATAAGGTTGTCGAGTGTCGGGTAGTCAGTGTGCCCCCGTCCTCGCCTCGAGCATCATATATCAATTTCCATTTCAGCATTTCAGTATTTACCAGCCAGCCGCGGGGGTTCCTGAAGCTGATGGCGGATGTGTGTCAGGGTCGCCGGTCTGCCTTGCTTCAGCCCCCCCACCACCCGTCCTGGTAAATATATATATATGGTTTTAGTTCGTGGAAATCAATTACGTTATGTTTACATGTATTTTTCATAAGGGTTCCTCCCTCTTGGTAATGTGTAGGATAATAACGTTGGTGGACACAATGGCCATCAGGCAAAAGTGTGGCCCGGGTGATAAAGACTGTCTGGTGCACTCGTTAGCTGGTGTGATGGATGACGTGGCCATTGTGGATGTTTGCAGCGGTAGCGTGTGTGACGGGGGGAGGGGGTCGCACTGCCCTGCCCTGCCCTGCCTTGCCCCTCACCGCCCCACCCCACCATCCTGCCACCTCACCTTTGTGTGCTGCACCTCCTACCAAGGCTAGAACACACACACACACATACACTCTAGTGGGATACACAAAATAAAAAAAAATAGGTGTCATAAATAAAAATAAAATATCATAAACCTTTAATTAAAGATATTCATGATTCTGTCAGTTTATATGTTATTTTAAGGAGCACAAGAATTCTTTTTAATCAGATTTTTAATGACTTAAGACGAATATAAAAGAGAAGCGACCTTGAGGGCCAGTGTGTGGGGTGGCTGGTGTCAGGGGTCGCGGCCGGCGTGTGGCGGTGGAGGCGAGCAGGGGCGTGGAGTACCACCTCATACATTAGGTGGATCACTTACCACTTGTTGCAACACAGCCGGTAGTGTGTCTGGCGCCCGTGACGGCTTATGTGAACCCACAACAACACGGCGCCCAGGACAGGTAACAATAAAGGCTACGGGGGTGGGAGGTCGTGGGTGTACTAGCAGGGGCCACAGCACCCACAGGTCGAGTAGGGTCACGTGCCCCGTCTTTCTACCTGAGAGTGTCTGGTCCCGAATGAAATACGTGTCAGGGTCGTGGCCTGGGCAGACCCTCCTGCACTGCCTCACCAAAACTCATCTGTGTGCATGAAGGGAGGTGTGAGGTATTGCTCTTGCTTGTGTTTATATACAGTATTTTTAAACACCGTGTGAAGACTGTTTCTCACACACACACACACACACACACACACACAGAGGTGTTATTGACCTAAATTAATGATGGCAATAAATGAAGGTAATAATGACACTCATTAACTCAGTAATTTATAGCTTCAACGAACTTAGGTTTTATTAACACTCATGCATGCAGATCTCCGTGACAAGAGGGAATATACTGTAGATGTTTTAGCAGCAGATAAACTTAGTTAATAGTGGCACTCGTTAATCATACATTAGCGGCACCCATCAACTCGGGTGTTAGTGGCACCCATCAACTCAGGTGTTAGTGGCACCCATCAACTCAGGTGTTAGTGGCACCCATCAACTCAGGTGTTAGTGGCACCCATCAACTCAGGTGTTAGTGGCACCCATCAACTCAGGTGTTAGTGGCACCCATCAACTCAGATGTTAGTGGCGCCCATCAACTCCAGATGTTAGTGGCACCCATCAACTCAGGTGTTAGTGGCGCCCATCAACTCAGATGTGGCACCCATCAACTCAGGTGTTAGTGGCACCCATCAACTCAGGTGTTAGTGGCACCCATCAACCAGATGTTAGTGGCGCCCATCAACTCGGGTGTTAGTGGCACCCATCAACTCAGATGTTAGTGGCGCCCATCAACTCAGGTGTTAGTGGCACCCATCAACTCAGATGTTAGTGGCACCCATCAACTCAGGTGTTAGTGGCACCCATCAACTCAGATGTTGTGGCGCCCATCAACCAGGTGTTAGTGGCGCCCATCAACTCAGATAGTGGCGCCCATCAACTCAGGTGTTAGTGGCACCCATCAACTCAGGTGTTAGTGGCGCCCATCAACTCAGATGTTAGTGGCGCCCATCAACTCAGATGTTAGTGGCACCCATCAACTCAGATGTTAGTGGCACCCATCAACCAGGTGTTAGTGGCGCCCATCAACTCAGATGTTAGTGGCGCCCATCAACTCAGGTGTTAGTGGCACCCATCAACTCAGGTGTTAGTGGCGCCCATCAACTCAGATGTTAGTGGCGCCCATCAACTCAGATGTTGGCACCCATCAACTCAGATGTTAGTGGCACCCATCAACTCAGGTGTTAGTGGCACCCATCAACTCAGGTGTTAGTGGCGCCCATCAACTCAGATGTTAGTGGCACCATCAAGATGTTAGTGGCGCCCATCAACTCAGGTGTTAGTGGCGCCCATCAACTCAGATGTTAGTGGCGCCCATCAACTCAGGTGTTAGTGGCACCCATCAACTCGGATGTTAGTGGCGCCCATCAACTCAGATGTTAGTGGCACCCATCAACTCAGGTGTTAGTGGCACCCATCAACTCAGATGTTAGTGGCACCCATCAACTCAGGTGTTAGTGGCGCCCATCAACTCAGATGTTAGTGGCGCCCATCAACTCAGGTGTTAGTGGCGCCCATCAACTCAGGTGTTAGTGGCGCCCATCAACTCAGGTGTTAGTGGCGCCCATCAACTCAGGTGTTAGTGGCACCCATCAACTCAGATGTTAGTGGCGCCCATCAGCTCAGGTGTTAGTGGCACCCATCAACTCAGATGTTAGTGGCGCCCATCAACTCAGGTGTTAGTGGCACTGGTCAGTAGAGTTTGCATTTACTGAGGAAGGGGAGTGGGAGGAGTTAAGGGAGGAGGGTTTCAGGTTGTCTTTATATGGAACTAACAATATTGCCTGGCTTCGCTCGGGTTAAGTATACTGTATGACTTTAACACTCTCAGTTTGCCTTCCTTGGCACGGGTAACCACCTCCCACAATCGCCGTGGTGATATCTCAGTCAGGAAGATTTTTGGTTCTTGCCCGGACCACCTGGGAATCTGTGGTCAATAGTAATACCAAGGTGCACAAACAAACAAACAGACAGACAGACAGACAGATGTGTCCTTATATTATTATAGATTTGCTCCTTAAATTTCTAATTAATATATAAATGAAATTTTAATCATGGCTATATATACCCTTTATATAGTCGTGTAATGGTCAGTATATGCTCGCCTCACAACCAGGCAGAGTGAAAGTATGGGCAAGTTTCTTCACGCCATTTGCCTCTGTCTGCCCAGTAGTAATTGAGAACATGGATGTTAATCGATTTGCGATTCTTGTTCTGGGGGTAATGGTTAGCCAGTGCAGTTGGCGAGTTGTCCGGTCTTCTCGGACTATTCCTTGACACTGGGTCAAGCAACTTTTTAACTCAGGGTGTGGTTGTTGTGTTGGCGATAGCGTCTACATCTTAAAAAAGTTCATGCCTAGGTGGCCCTTGGGCCAGCCATCCTCGAACACGAGGGGCAACCATTATGATATATTGTAAAGAGTATGATAAAAGTAAACTCACGTACTACGGACACTAGTAAACTCACGTACTACAGACACTAGTAAACTCACGTACTATAGACACTAGTAAACTCACGTACTACAGACACTAGTAAACTCACGTACTACGGACACTAGTAAACTCACGTACTACAGACACTAGTAAACTCACGTACTACAGACACTAGTAAACTCACGTACTAGACACTAGTAAACTCACGTACTACAGACACTAGTAAACTCACGTACTACAGACACTAGTAAACTCACGTACTATAGACACTAGTAAACTCACGTACTACGGACACTAGTAAACTCACGTACTACAGACACTAGTAAACTCACGTACTACAGACACTAGTAAACTCACGTACTACAGACACTAGTAAACTCACGTACTACGGACACTAGTAAACTCACGTACTACAGACACTAGTAAACTCACGTACTACAGACACTAGTAAACTCACGTACTACAGACACTAGTAAACTCACGTACTACGACACTAGTAAACTCACGTACTACAGACACTAGTAAACTCACGTACTACAGACACTAGTAAACTTACGTATTACAGACACTAGTAAACTCACGTACTACTACAGACACTAGTAAACTCACGTACTACAGACACTAGTAAACTCACGTACTACAGACACTAGTAAACTCACGTACTACAGACACTAGTAAACTCACGTACTACAGACACTAGTAAACTCACGTACTACAGACACGAGTAAACTCACGTACTACAGACACTAGTAAGCTCACGTACTACTGACACTAGTAAGCTCACGTACTACAGACACTAGTAAGCTCACGTACTACAGACACTAGTAAACTCACGTACTACTGACACTAGTAAACTCACGTACTACAGACACTAGTAAACTCACGTACTACAGACACTAGTAAACTACGTACTACTGACACTAAGTAAACTCGTATACTACAGACACTAGTAAACTCGTACTACAGACACTAGTAAGCGCTCACATACTACAGACACTAAGTAAACTCACGTACTACTAGTAAACTCACACTAGACACTAGTAAACTCACGTACTACAGACACTAGTAAACTCACGTACTACGGACACTAGTAAACTCACGTACTACAGACACTAGTAAACTCACGTACTACAGACACTAGTAAACTCACGTACTACAGACACTAGTAAACTCACGTACTACTAGTAAGACACTAGTAAACTCACGTACTACAGACACTAGTAAACTCACGTACTACAGACACTAGTAAACTCACGTACTACAGACACTAGTAAACTCACGTACTACAGACACTAGTAAACTCACGTATTACTGACACTAGTAAACTCACGTACTACAGACACTAGTAAACTCACGTACTACAGACACTAGTAAACTCACGTACTACAGACACTAGTAAACTCACGTACTACAGACACTAGTAAACTCACGTACTACTGACACTAGTAAACTCACGTACTACAGACACTAGTAAACTCACGTACTACAGACACTAGTAAACTCACGTACTGCAGACACTAGTAAACTCACGTACTACAGACACTAGTAAACTCACGTACTACAGACACTAGTAAACTCACGTATTACTGACACTAGTAAACTCACGTACTACTGACACTAGTAAACTCACGTACTACAGACACTAGTAAACTCACGTACTACAGACACTAGTAAACTCACGTACTATAGACACTAGTAAACTCACGTGCTACTGACACTAGTAAACTCACGTACTACGGACACTAGTAAACTCACGTACTACAGACACTAGTAAACTCACGTACTACAGACACTAGTAAACTCACGTACTACAGACACTAGTAAACTCACGTGCTAGTATACCTTGTAAACTGACTTGCTATCATTAACATATTTACACAGGTACACCACACACAGGCACACACACACACAGGTGCATACATAGATACACACAGGTACACACACACACAGGTGCACACACAGGTACACACACACACACAGGTGCACACACAGGTACACACACACACAGGTACACACATACACAGGTACCCTACAGCTCGGTGTTATAACGGTAAACAACAAAAAAGGGTGAGCTGACAGTAACCAGAGATGTGTTGTGTTGTGTAGTGTTTGTGAGGTGCGGTGCCCCGGGCCTGTGTGGGAGGAGGAGGGTCGTGGGAACGTCGACCACCGCGGGAACGGGTAAAACGGGGAGGGATGATCGTTAGGGAGAAGGGGGGGTGGTAGTTACCTTACCACGTGGTTTTGTAACGCTCTTGATGTTACTGGTGAATTTTAACCGCTATTTAACCGACCTGTCCATGTCTAATATGCCTTTCATCGGTTTGTGTCCGTCGCTGTGATTGGTCAGGTACTCCTCTAGGCTCCTGATTGGCTAGAAATAATAAATATATGATATTCTATCCACACCAGCGGGATAAAATGATCTAGATGTAATTAATATTTTTTTTTTATTTGATAAACTTAGAAACAATGTTATGTACGCTAGTAATAGAGGAAACAGTGAATTATTTCTGTGTTGGGAGGAAATAAACTTAGAAATCTGTAGTCACTTAATTTCCATACGTCACGACCTGGTATAATGACAGTGACACCTGGTGGCTTGCTGGAGAATGTCACAATTTTGGCTAGGTTAGGTTAATTTGGGCAAGATTGTTGTTAGGTTAGTAAGATTAGGTCAGTTGGGCAAGATTGTTGTTAGGTTAGGTTAGGTTAGGTTAGTTGGGCAAGATTATGTTAGGTTAGGTTAGGTTTGTTCCATCGTCAACAGATTTATCTAACAAACAACTTCTTATACTCCTACTCACTAATAATGAACTAAAGTCTTGTCCATGTACCGTACCCAGCGTGATGACAGGGGAGAGAGTGTCCCCACCCCGCCAGAAGGTCAGGTGTCGTCCTCCCCCCCCTCCTTCCTGTGTGTGATGATTTAGTCTGTGTTGATAATATGATAACAAAGATAGCACGACAAATCTTCCTTCGTCAGTACAGATAACAATCCTGTACATTGATATCAGTCAGAGTCAGTGACGTACGGATTTATCGAAAAATTATGCCCAGATTTTTACAGATTTTAATACATAAGCAATTAAAAATCTGGGCTTTGTTTTTCAATGAATCTGTATTAGAATTGACGAAGATAATTCTAAGTTCATTTCGCTATTCACCAACCCAAGTTTTTTTGTGTTTACGTTATTCTCTGTACCGCTTAAAATATTTTAGTAATTAAAGGAAGATAAGACGATACGAATCATTTTAGTTATTCTGTTGATAAATAATACACGTAGTTAAGTCGGTTGAAGTTTTTTCCCACAATGACAAGACATTTATTGATAACATCTTAAAGAGGTGAGGAAAAATTCACCTCATCATCATATCTATCATAAGAATGTTATTTTTTTTCTGCAATAGATAAGCCTTAAAAGTACTCCAGATTTTTTAGGTTAACACTAGTCATATTTATATATATATTCCCTCCAAAGCATATCAGTATGTGGAAATTTATGCATAAATTTTCAAATCCTGACCCACACACATGTACAAGTTATTCATATACACAACAAAGGAAAAAAAATATATACCACATTAAATTATATAAAAGTTACTTAATTTATTAACAAACAACGAAGTCTCCTGACAAATTGGCCCCAGTATAGTATTTACATTATTACCTGTCATGGTATTAAAGAGTTTTATAAAGAGTTCAATGTTACCACGATACCATTGAATTACCTGTATCCCAATATCCAGATGTGTTGGGCAGGTGTTTTAACTCCCTAACACACCTGAACTTTTATGACTGTTTGAGCTGGTACGATAAATAGGTTTTGGACACACACACACACACACCCATTGGTCGTTCTGGTTTTTCACTTTTATTACGTCTAATTCTTTCCAATAACAATAAGGCTAATTACTATCATAAGAGAGCACGTGTGTGTGTGTGTGTGTGTGTGTGTGTGTGTGTGTGTGTGTGTGTGTGTGTGTGTGTGTCTCCTTCGCTTCACAAACTTCGTCTTCAAGAATTTGTTTACGTCTCTCAAGGAATTTAATTCAGTATTATCTTTCCTACGGTTTCATATTAATGTTTCTCTTCCGTGCGCCGGGATACACCTCCTAGTAGATTTGTTTACTAGTCCCTGTAGCTCCTAGTAGTTTTTGTTTACTAGTCCTGTAGCTCCTAGTAGTTTTTGTTTACTAGTCCTGTAGCTCCTAGTAGTTTTTGTTTTCTAGTCCTGTAGCTCTGAGTAGACAAGATAAGCTAAATATTGTTCATGAGGGAACCTGTGTTGGAGATGTTCACCACTGGTTATGGTATCAGAGGAAGTGTTGAAATTACTGGAGTATTTTAGTTATTAACTTCATGGCTATTAATTAACTGTATAGTTATGTAGTGGAATTACTTTATTGATAAAATAAACAGTCATGTTCTTCATTGATCTTATTGTATGAGGATAACAATAAATGTGACATATACACGAGTCAATATTCGGTGTAAAAAATACCTATTATACATTAACAAATATTGTGTATTAACAGAAGTTAAGCTGTAATATATAAACACCTTACAAAGTTTATATCATTGAGGCGTCGCGGCCACACTGTGGGACTGACCACCGGATCCTGCTGGCTCTGAGTTCAGTCCCTTGTGTGTATGTGAGGTCTCTTTTTTATTACAATTCCTAACACTTTTGTTTACTAAATCCCCTAATATCATACATTGTAATATTAATAATCGTAATAATAATAATTATAATAATAAAGAACCATACAGAAATACAAAAGAGAAAAGAAAAAAAGATCAAGAGTGAGAAACGATATTATTATGTATGTTGTGTTGTCAATGTTAAGAGAAACAATTGAGACCCTGCAACTGTGTGTAAATGAGACAGAAAGTCAGGTCAGCAACGTAGGACTTGGTCACAATTTTTTGATGCCATATGGCAGCAGGGTCTACCATTAGACAACACATTATGCTCCAATATCTTCCCGAGTGGTAGTACCTCCCAGTTTGGTACCTGCCTACTTCCTACTACCGGTGTCTCTGTGATATAAACATTGAAAGGTGTTTATCTATTACAGCTTAACTTATGTGATCGGACAACATATATTCATCTATAATAGGTATTTTTACACATAAATAATTAACTCCTTTTATATTTATCTCATTAATATTATAAACAGTTCAGTTCAGTTCAGTTCAGTTCAGTACCTCCTATTTGTTCGTGTTCTGGGTAATAAGTTCTATATACAGGAGCGAACACAAACACCTGTATAATGTTTATATAAGTTCTATTTACTGGATAAGAGATATGTACACAAGGGGAGTACCGCTCCTCAACCTGTCTGCTGGTCAACTGCTCTATAGGCGATGTATGGCAAGTGATACATTAACAGCTTCCATACGTCGCCAGGCACATTAATTAGGCATGTGGGACATCTTAAATATTTGCCACACGCTACTAGCTAGGCTGAATAAATAGTATATAAATGGAGCACATACATAATATACACAGCATAATATAAATACAGCATACAGAATATACATACACTATTAGCCTTGCTGACTAGTCCGGCTCCTCCAAGCGTCTTGTTAACTGGACCTTACACTATTGATTAAAGATTCCCCTTTACTATAATTTTTTAGTAGATCCCCCAAGGCCTCTCTCTCTCTCTCTCTCTCTCTAACACCACTGTAAGTACTGTTATCTCTTATCTGATTCATCTCTCCTCACACACATTAATGAAGTGTGAATAAGTGAAGCGATGAACTTTTTCTTACATATTGGTCATAAGTGAAAGGTATTAACACAAGATAAGAACATTAAGGTTTTGTTCTTTCCTTTAGCTGACGTGTGTACAGTAGCTTAAGGGATCACGTGAAGAACAGCCACCTAGTTTATTAACCACACTAAAATTAACCTAACCTAACCTAACCTAACCTCCCCAGGTAAAGTTCGTGGTTAAATTAATGATGAGAAAAAGGTTGGGGTGGGGCTGATCTTCACGTGATCCCTCATAATATATCTAAGCTATTACTCGGCTTCGCTCTGGGAGTCAATTATTCGGTGTAAAAAATACCTATTATACATTAACAAATATTGTGTATTAACAGAAGTTAAGCTGTAATATATAAACACCTTACAAAGTTTATATCATTGAGGCGTCGCAGCCACACTGAGGAACTGACCACCGGATCCTGCTGGCTCTGAGTTCAGTCCCTTGTGTGTATGTGAGTGTCTTTTTTATTACAATTCTTAACACTTTTGCTTAATAAATCTCTAATAACATAAATAATCAAATATTGTATATTATCTCACAGTGTGTTCTTGTGCTGATGACTGGTAGTGTTACAAACATACAGGCAGTGTTCCGTGTGTGTTCGTAAACTGCCTGCACAAATGTGTAAACTAATATCTTAACACAACACTCGTACAGCACTACATCCACAAACACATACAACACCTGTTGTTGCACAACTACACATACAACACTCCCTTCACAACACACGTACAACACAACTGTATACTGTTTATCGGACGAACATACAGCTCTACGGACAGAGAACACATACAACACTTTCTTCACCAACACATACAGGTGAGTCACCACAACCATAAGGACAAGTTCTGTCTAACTGATAATCACTCCAACTTCCTGTATCTAATATAGCACTATGTTGTCTCACCTGTGTTTGTAGGATACAGGTTAAGTCGCTCCAATGACCTCGGTCCATACCCAGTAGTGACCTTGGTCCATACCCAGTAGTGACCTCGGTTCATACCCAGTTGTGACCTCGGCCCATACCCAGTTGTGACCTCGGTCCATACCCAGTAGTGACCTCGGTCCATACCAGTAATGACGTCGGTCCATACCCGGTAGCGACCTCGGTCCATACCCAGTACTGACCTCGGTCCATACCCAGTAGTGACCTCGGTCCATTTTGCAGATTCTGCCCCATCATAATATGGGCCTCGATCACCATCAATAATGTATGGGTGTAGCCAGGAATTTTATTTGGGGGACCAGGAACATGGGAAGAGTGAGTGTGTGTGTGTGTGTGTGTGTGTGTGTGTGTGTGTGTGTGTGTGTGTGTGTGTGTGTTCATTAATTTTACTACTATTACATTTCTAACCTAACATTACCTAACCTAACCTAACCACGTAGCCTTCATCGCACACATTTCATATGGTTTACCTATTACCAAAGTAAGTTATTGTTGTTGATCTCGGCCAATATTATGATGGGCTGAAAGAAAACTTAAATTGGCCCAGGTCACCACTGGATGGAGGGCCAAGTTACCATGGGCCGCCGTCACTGCCACCCGAGATGGTGCTGCTGTCATCAACACAAGGAAACGCCTCAATCACGTGTATAAGTAAACACTGATATACTATGATATATTATGAACTGATTTATAGTTAACACTTAAATATTGGATTATTCAAGTTAACAGATATTTATTAAAGAAAAATAATAGGAACTTTAACTTAATAAAAGAGCCAAAGAAGATTTCACTCAGGACTGAACCAGCAGGACCCTGATGGCCAACCCCGCAGAGTGGTCGCGGTGTGTCTGTGATATTAACATTGAAAGGTGTTTATCTATTACAGCTTAACTTATGTGAACAGACAACATATATTCATCTATAATAGGTTTTGTCACACTGTACCTCACACCCTTCATTAAAAATTCAGTTTTCCTACAATTTTTCATTAGATCCACCAAGGCTATTCTCTCTCTCTCTCTCTCTCTCTCTCGCGGTATTTCTGCCTCCCTGCCTGTCTGTCATTGTTTGTTTGTCTATATTTATGTCTATGTTATCTCCTTACCTGCTCACCTGCCTGTATTTATGTGTCTTTGTCCATCTATTTGTTTTTCTCTGTTTGTTTCTCTGCATCTCTCTGTCTCTCCCTCTCTCTCCTTTTCTGTCTCTCCCTCCTCTCTCCCCCACTCTATGAAACAACCCCTCATTATAATAGATTTTGGTCCTTTTCCTCCAGTTAAGGATCTGTAGCTCTGGTCCCCACGCTCTCAAAGTAAGTGAATCTTCCTCCCCATAAGGAGGCTATTCTCTCTCTCTCTCTCTCTCTCTCTCTCTAACACCACTGTAAGTACTGTTATCACTTATCTGATTCATCTCTCGTCACACACATTAATGAAGTGTAAATAAGTGAAGCAACGAACACCTTTTTCTTACATATTGGTCATAAGTGAAAGGTATTAACACAAGACAAGAACATTTAGGCTTTGTTCTTTAATAATAATAATAATTAATAATTAACGGTTTATTGAAAAAATTCTGCAGCCCGAAGGCTGAAAATATACATTGGACATAAATGACTTATTACATACATTGGTGGTTTAACAAAAGCCTTCATTAGAGAAAGGTAAAGGAACATACAGTGAACATACAGATTAATGTAGGTGTTGAACAGCAAACTCGTAGTGTAGTAACTCCCTCCCAGATGGTGTTAGGAGGAACTCACGTGGTGTAGTAGTTCCCTCAGATGGTGTTATGAGGGACCTGGCGTGGTGTAGTAATTCCCTCGCAGATGGTGTTATGAGGGGCCTCACGTGGTGTAGTAATTCCCTCACAGATGGTGTTATGAGGGACCTCACGTGGTGTAGTAATTACCTCACAGATGGTGTTATGAGGGACCTCACGTGGTGTAGTAATTACCTCACAGATGGTGTTATGAGGGACCTCACGTGGTGTAGTAATTACCTCACAGATGGTGTTATGAGGGCCTCACGTGGTGTAGTATGGTGTTATGAACGTGGTGTAGTAATTCCCTCATAGATGGTGTTATGAGGGGCATCACGTGGTGTAGTAATTCCCTCACAGATGGTGTTATGAGGGGCCTGACGTGGTGTAGTAATTCCCTCACAGATGGTGTTATGAGGGACCTCACGTGGTGTAGTAATTACCTCACAGATGGTGTTATGAGGGACCTCACGTGGTGTAGTAATTACCTCACAGATGGTGTTATGAGGGGCCTCGCGTGGTGTAGTAGCTCCCTCACAGATGGTGTTATGAGGGGCATCACGTGGTGTAGTAATTCCCTCACAGATGGTGTTATGAGGGGCCTGACGTGGTGTAGTAATTCCCTCACAGATGGTGTTATGAGGGACATGTGGTGTAGTAATTCCCTCACAGATGGTGTTATATGAGTGAGGTTTGGTCCCAGGCCTTCCTATCGTAGACGGATTAACACATCACTAGTTGTTGTTGGGTCTCATGGGCCGTTATCACTGGGTACCTGGGACCTCACTGTGTGAAGGTTAACTTGGGTACAACTGTTACTGTTGAGTTGTTCTCACTGACTTAAGCACTGTTCACCACTGTTCGCCTCTGTTCATCACTGGTTCCGTTCCTTTCAAAAATGAAATTGTAACTTCTGGCGAGAACTTGTTGATATTCCGGTGGGGAGGAGGGTTCAGGGGAGGGGGTTGGTATGGGCCAACTTAACAGTTGACCTGGCTGCTCCGAGAGGAGCGCCAGGTACGTCTTGACCCTTCGGTGGTCAAGGATGTAGCTGACGTGTGTTCATAGCGTTATGGATCACGTGAAGAACAGCCCCCTAGTTTACTAACCACACTAAAATTAACCTAACCTCCCTAGGTAAAGTTCGTGGTTAAATTAATGACGAGAAAAAGGTTGGGGTGGGGCTGATCTTCACGTGATCCCTCATAATATATTTAAGCTATTACTCGGTTTCGCTCTGGGAGTCAATTATTCGGTGTAAAAATACCTATTATACATTAACAAATATTGTGTATTAACAGAAGTTAAGCTGTAATATATAAACACCTTACAAAGTTTATATCATTGAGGCGTCGCGGCCACACTGTGGGACTGACCACCGGATCCTGCTGGCTCTGAGTTCAGTCCCTTGTGTGTATGTGTGTCTCTTTTTTATTACAATTCCTAACACTTTTGCTTAATAAATCTCTAATAACATAAATAATCAAATATTGTATATTATCTCACAGTGTGTTCTTGTGCTGATGACTGGTAGTGTTACAAACATACAGGCAGTGTTCCGTGTGTGTTCGTAAACTGCCTGCATAAATATGTAAAATAATATCTTAACACAACACTCGTACAGCACTACATCCACAAACACATACAACACCTGTTGTTGCACAACTACACATACAACACTCCCTTCACAACACACATACAACACAACCTACAAAGATTCATACAACACAACTGTATACTGTATATCAAACAAACATACAGCTCTACGGGCAGAGAACACATACAACACTTTCTTCACCAACACATATAACACACATACAGGTGAGTTTGCACAGTCATAGGGATAAATTGTTCCTCAACTGATAATCACTTCACCTTTTTGCCACACCTGTGCTGTAGGATACAGGTAAAGTCGGCACATGGTAACTTGGGCCCAGTGACCTTGGCCAACTTCCAGTGGTGTCCGAGGCCAACTTCCAGTGGTAATCTAGGCCAACTACCAGTGGTGATCGAGGCCAACTTCCAGTAGTGATCTCGGGCCATTTTACTGATTCTGCCCCATCATTAGTATGGACCGAGATAGTGCATGACTAACCCCTAGGCCACTCACACTTCATTGCCAAACTTCATCTGTCACTTTAAATATGTGGTAGTCCATAAGAAACACACACACACACACACACACACACACACACACACACACACACACCGTACATGACCTGGGCTGACTTATTACGTTTAACTAATTGTAGTACAGGACGTGACCGTGATACTTCCTCACCAGGTGTATAGAATAGGTGAGGCGTCAAGAACCACGTATTATGGGATGCTTACCTGGGTAGGGTTAAGGCCGTGAAGGAGAAGTTAGAGAAGGGCGATGGCTAAACTAGGTCACGGTTAGGTCAGGGCTAGGACAGGGCTAGGGCAAAATTAGGGTTGGGTTTGGGGAGGGTTGAGGCAGAGCTCGGGCAGGGTTAGGGCAAGGGTTATCGTCGGATTAGGGTAAAGGCTAGGGTAGGTCTAGGGCAGGGCTAGGAGTTACACGGTTTGAAGGGAGCGCCTAGGGTATGGTACAGGGACAACGTCAACACAGAAGGTGATAAAACTCCAACACCAAGCTCCCTCCCCTCCCCTCCCCTCCCAAGTGACCATTGACAACCCTCTCCCTCCCCCCCCTCCTTGTGTCATTCCTCTTTCTTCCCACTACCCAAACATCCAATACCCACTCGCCACTGCCCTCCACCACCTTGACGCCCCAGTTTTGAAGGGGAGAGGAGTGGATTGGTGAGTGAGGGAGTGTCAGGAGAGGGGTAAGGGAGGTAGGCAGGGTCAGAAGATGGTAAGGGAGGCAGGGAGGATCAGAGCGGGAGTGAAGCAGGGAGGGTTAGGAGAGGGTAACGGAGGTAGGCAGGGTCAGAAGAGGGTAACGGAGGTAGGAAGGATCAGGACGAGAGTGAAGCAGCAGAGTTAAGATAATTAACGTGGTCATTTAAATCCTCGTAGCTTCAGGTTACTTCAAGTCTATAATAAAACAATAACTGTAGCCCCACACAGCCAGTCCCTGAGAGGCTGTGAGTGTGCTGGAATGAGCGACTGGTGAGGGGGGGGGGCAGTAGTCGGTGGTGTGGGCTGTTCGGGGAAAGTTCGGACTCCAGACCAGACCGTATGACGACAGATAGTATGGAGGAGACCGGACAGAGCAACAGGTACACATCGACATAATTATACCGTAATGATGGACCAAAAAACGTGATCATTTAAGTTCAATGAAATAATGAATTAACTGTGTACGTTAATATGATACCACAGTGACTAGGGGGGAAAAACAGCGAGATGTAATTATGAAATGTAGTTGAATAATAAATAATTAAGTAGATATATAATTAGGGTGATTCAGCAGTTTATCTGACGAGGAGAGCGTTGTCTTGTTATGCTCCATCACGAGTCATGGTGGGGATTATGACACAGGTAAAAGACACAGGTGTGTAACTCAATAAGTGGAGGTGATGAAGTTATCCGACACTCTATCACCTCAGAGTTAATATTAACTCGTCAGCGACACACCTCTGATAACACACGCTGCCAATCTATTGTTATTTATAGGGGTTTTTTTCCGTAATGCATAACACTTAAGTCTTGTCAATACATCTCACGTCATCAAACTACAATACGACTCTAGTGTATGAAAGAATTAATCGTCAAATAATACAAACACACAAATTAACTTAGATTCATTTCTGTTATATAATTTATCTCCCCACGTCTTTGTCAATGATGGTACCTGCAGTGTTGGCCATCTGGTGTTTCCCTTCTACGGCAGCTATAAAGATTCTGTGTTATAATAAAGCTGCAGTTTCCTCCATTCTTATGTTCTTAAGTGTGGCTACAGCTGTCACCCTTTTATTTGCATTATTACTTTTGTCTTACTCCTATCATCTTCATCTGAATTATTTACTTTGTTTAATCTTTCCCTTATTCTTCATTCTTATCATTTGTCTGTTTGACGCTATTTTCACTCTCACTCTTCATTATATTCACGTGACTTATTTTCTGCATTCTATTTCGTGCACATTTCTCCTTCACTTATAATTCCATTCTTCCTTACCTGTCCAATAGTGTAGGTTCAGTTAATCCCAGACACACACAAACACTTATTCTTTGTCTCCTCTGATACACACATCCATACAGTATATATATCTCAATATACCTATACATTCTTGCCTTTAGCTACTCAGTGACTCACTTCATTACTAATTATTCCATTTACGGATACACCAACTCCCAGATAGTTTAGCCCCCTGATTGTACAATATCATCCTCTTCAAAAGGGTTTAAGCCATCGTTACTAAAAAAGATTAAGCCCTATTACATTGTTAGACTCTTATGCCTTTACTCCTCTCACCTTTCCCCAGCTCACAATTCCTCTCTTCCTCAACTTTGTTTTTTATATAATTCAACTTAAATACCATCATTCTTTCAATCTCACAGAGTAAATTACACCCTGCTTATCATCCTAATTACACTCACGTACATTCAAACATGTAGTTATGTTTTTCTCTTCCTTTTTTAGCGTTTTAGGAAATTGAATGCTAGAGGAAGAGGCGACCTGTTCCACACACCTGCTCTGTTGTGGAGAGTACGTTCAGTCCTAACCAGGTGACGTTCTCCCTTAGCATAATAATAATAATAATAATAATAATAATAATAATAATAATAATAATAATAATAATAATAATAATAATGATGATGATGATGATGATGATAATAATGATATAGAATCAAAAGAAATGTCACACAGAGAACTAGCCAGGGTGTACAAAGGTGTTGTGGTCACTATGAAAGAATTTGCAGGGAGAGAGGAGAGGTGAGGGAGAGAGGAGAGGTGAGGGAGAGAGGAGAGGTGAGGGAGAGAGGAGAGGTGAGGGAGAGAGGAGAGGTGAGGGAGAGAGGAGAGGTGAGGGAGAGAGGAGAGGTGAGGGAGAGAGGAGAGGTGAGGGAGAGAGGAGAGGTGAGGGAGAGAGGAGAGGTGAGGGAGAGAGAAGAGGTCAGGGAGAGAGAAGAGGTCAGGGAGAGGTGAGAGGTCAGGGAGAGGTGAGAGGTCAGAGAGAGATGAGAGGTGAGAGGGATGAACACAAGAAGAAATATTCTGAAAATATTTGAAAATAAAACAAAACTAAAAGAAAACAATTAAAATGTTGTTCAATATCAGTGAGCGGAAGTGACTGCCAGGTGAGGGTAAGGGAGGGTGTGAGGGTGAGGGAGGATGAGGGAAGGAGGGAGAGTGTGAGGTTTGTGGTGAGGCCCCTGGGAGACTGGGGTCGCCCTCACTACACTCACACCTCCTGCATGTATACCCGAGTAAGTGTATGCGGAGACCTATATACACTAGGTAACGTATACATGTGAAGGTAAAGTATGCGTGTGACGGAGGGGACGGGGTGAGGAGGGGTGGGTTGAGGAGGAGGTGGGTTGAGGCGGAGGTGGGTTGAGGAGGGTGGGTTGAGGGAAGGAGGTGGGTTGAGGAGGGGGTGGGTTGAAAAGGAGGTGGGTTGAGGAGGGGGGTGGTGGATTGAGGGGGGCAGTGGATTGTGGAGGGGGTGGAACACTGTTGGGAAACGGCACCATGCATCTCATTGTGATGGACACCTACCCCGCCTGATGTCTCCTTCATCAACAACCCGTCACACAAAACATCTCCGTAAGTTCAACAAGTGACGTTTCAACCCTGTGAGATATAATATGATCCAACTCGTTTATCATACAACCTTCAGTAGTTCACGTATGACTTAACACGGTCACTAAAATCTTACGAGTGAACACAGAAGGCCCAGACACGACTAAAACCTTATAAAACACATCGGGGATATTTTACATACATATAGAGTTCTGCTTCTCTATTACAGGATATTAATGTGAAGATTTCTACAAGTACTGAAGAAAAGTATTGGGTCATGAACAGAAAGATGTGTGTATAACTATTTTGAATACAGAAGGAACAGGTTTACGATAATAATAATAATAATAATAATAAATAATAATAATAATAATGATAATAATGAATTTCTTTGTCATACGTTTTCTCCTTTATAATAGCGACTGGTTAGATATAAAAGAAAACGTAGACTGTCATAAAAAAATAATAATAGTGATGATATTGATAAGAGAGAAAATAACAGTAATGTGATAATAATCAAAACTTTAGTAATAATAGTAATAAAAATAATGAAGAGGAGAAAAATGTATATTGAATAATGTTGGGAAGGGATACAGTGACGGTACACAATTTAGTATAATGAAATACATCACGGTGCCCTCTCCGCTGACCTTGACCGCCTGTGACCTTGACATTGACCGCCTGTGACCTTAACATTTACCACCTGTGACCTTAACATTGAACTCCTGTGACCTCAACATTGACCGCCTGTGACCTCAACATTGACCGCCTGTGACCTCAACATTGACCACCTGTGACCTTAACACTGACCGCCTGTAACCTCAACATTGACCACCTGTGACCTTAACACTGACCGCCTGTGACCTTAAGATTGACCGCCTGTAACCTTAACACTGACTACCTGTGACCTTAACACTGCCCGCCTGTGACCTTAAGATTGACCGCCAGTAACCTTAACACTGACCTGTGACCTTAACATTGACCACTTGTGATAACATTATTTTTCTTATTGGGACATACCCTGTACGTACATACATACATACATACATTATGTGTATGTATGTAACGTTATACACAAGGTTAAATGTATCATACATATAACCTTGTGTATAACGTTTCAAGAATCCTAAAACATATATTAAACGTCTATGAAGATATAAATAAAATATAACACCAGAGAGTAACATTTTTTTTCTTCTGAAAGTGACTATTTATCCCAGTAAAGATTTAATTCCATGTATTAAAATAGCCATATTAAATTTATATTAGTACAGTTATCTAATACACTATAGTGCCAGGCGTACGTGTGTCTGTTCTGGGCAGCCGAAACGCCACAATCGTTTTTCATCAAACTTGGTGGAAAAATCGCAACAAAATTCGTAGAGTGGAACAAACCTAGTCCCATGTCGATGGTTTCTTTAGGAACGCATTAATTAACGATTTTATTTACGCTGGCTACAGATGTCGCTGTACGCTGTCAGCAGGCCGGACGATTGCAGTTATCGTATGGCTCCTTCCTCCTCCCCCCACTTTTTCTCTTAGCCTACTTTTTTTTTTAATGTTGTTTGGATTAGTAAAGGAAGGAAGATGAGTAAATAGAAGAAAGAAGGGTAAACAGACAATAGTTAGAGATAACAGGTGGGGGGAGCTGAGTTTCATCATGTGTCTGGATGCTCAGTTTCAACTTTACCAGAGCATTTTCGACCTTACGAGGCTACAGTGTGTACTTATTCCTTTCCTTATGGCGAATATTTCTTCAACTAATTATTCTAACCTTTATTCTATTCCTTCCTATAGTATATTAGATACTGTAAGTATCACGACCACGACCATGATTATAACAACCACGACTATGATTATAACAACCACGACCATGATCATAACCACGACCATGATTATAACAACCACGACCATGATCATAACCACGACTATGATTATAACAAACACGACCATGATTACAACAACCACGACCATGATTATAACAACCACGACCATGATCATAACAAACACGACCATGATCATAGCAACCACGACCATGATTATAACAACCACGACCAAGATTATAACAACCATGATTATAACAACCACGACCATGATTATAACAACCACGACCAAGATTATAACAACCACGACTATGATCATAACAACCACGACCATGATTATAACAACCACGACTATGATCATAACAACCACGACCAAGATTATAACAACCACGACCATGATTATAACAACCACGACCATGATTATAACAACCACGACCATGATTATAACAACCACGACCATGATTATAACAACCACGACCATGATTATAACAACCACGACCATGATTAAATACAGGCGCGAGCGCACTTGTCCAAATATTCCCTCCATTACTGTTTTGTCGAACTATATGGCGAACTGGGCACGAAAGGCCCAGAATCACTTGTATATCACTAGAGTATTATATGGAACTTGATATAATAGAGAGAGGGCTAGAATCACATGAAGATTAGACACCCTAGTTTATTTCGCCAGATGATTCAACACACTAATGCTGCCTTTGGGGTTAGGTTAGGTTGGGTTAGGTTAAGTTTTGCAATGCTATACTATGTTAGGTTAGTGTAATTTATGTCATGTTAGGTTAGGTTATGTTAGTTTGTGTTAGGTTAGGTTAACGATAGTGTGGTTAATCTTATGGTGAAATGAATCGATTCTTCTTATATTGAACCTCCACCTGTTGTATTATTGTAACCTTCACCTGTTGTATTATTGTAACCTTCACCTGTTGTATTATTGTAACCTTCACCTGTAGTATTATTGTAACCTCCACCTATTGTATTATTGTAACCTTCACCTGTTGTATTATTGTAACCTCCACCTCTTGTATTATTGTAACCTCCACCTCTCGTATCGTAACCTCCACCTCTTGTATCGTAACCTCCACCTCTTGTATCGTAACCTTCACCTCTCGTATAGTAACCTCCACCTCTTGTATCGTAACCTCACCTCTTGTATCGTAACCTCCACCTCCGTCTACCTCTTGTATCGTAACCTCCACCTCTTGTATCGTAACCTCCACCTCTTGTATCGTAACCTCCACCTCTTGTATCGTAACCTCCACCTCTTGTATGGTAACGTAACCTTCACCTGTTGTATTATTGTAACCTTCACCTGTAGTATTATTGTAACCTCCACCTATTGTATTATTGTAACCTTCACCTGTTGTATTATTGTAACCTCCACCTCTTGTATTATTGTAACCTCCACCTCTCGTATCGTAACCTCCACCTCTTGTATCGTAACCTCCACCTCTTGTATCGTAACCTTCACCTCTCGTATAGTAACCTCCACCTCTTGTATCGTAACCTCTACCTCGTATCAAAACCTCTATTCTCTTGTACTGTAACCCCACCCTTGTATCGTAACCTCCACCTCTTGTATCAACCTTCAATCTCTCTCGTAATGTAACCTAATCTCTTTGTATCGTAACAACCTCCACCTCTAGTAACCTCCACCCCTCGTATCGTAACCTCCACCTCTTGTATCGTAACCTTCACCTCGTATATAACCTCCACCTCTTGTATCGTAACTTCCACCTCTTGTATCAAAATCCTCCACCTCTTGTGTCATCCCACCTCTCGTGTGTATCGTAACCTCCACCTCTTGTATCAACCTCCCAAATCTCCTTGTATCGTAAACCCAATTCTTGTATCGCAACCTTCACCTCCTGTATAGTAACCTCCACCTCTTTGTGAATGTAACCTCCACCCTTTAATGTAACCTCAGAAACTTTGTGGTCGTAACTTCCACCTCTTGTATCGTAACCTCCACCCTGTATCGTAACCTTCACCTCGTGTATCGTAACCTCATATTCTCTTTGTATCGTAACCTCCACCTCTTGCATCGTAACCTCCACCTCTTGTATCGTAACCTTCACCTCTCGTACCGCAAATCTCCACCTCTTTGTATCGTAAACCTCCACCTGCAACCCACCTCTGCACGTAACCTCCACCCCTGTATCGTAACCTCCACCTCTGTATCGTAACCTTCTACCCCGGTATCAAACCTCCACCTCTTTGTATCGTAACCTCCACCTCTTTGTATCGTAACCTCCTAAATCTCTTTGTATCGTAACCTTCACCCTCTCGTATAGTAACCTCCCACCTTGTGGTCGTAAATCCCTAAATTTTGTATCGTAAACCTCCACCTCTGTATCGTAACCTCCACCTCGTATCGTAACCTCCACCTCTTGTATCGTAACCTTCACCCCTTGTATCAAACCTCCACCTCTGTGTCGTAACCTTCACCTGTAGTATTATTGTAACCTTCACCTATATATTATTGTAACCTAACCTCTACCTCTTGTATCGTAACCTCCACCTCTTGTATCGTAACCTCCACCTCTCGTATCGTAACCTCCACCTCTTGTATCGTAACCTTCACCTCTCGTATAGTAACCTCCACCTCTTGTATCGTAACCTCTACCTCTTGTATCGTAACCTCCACCTCTTGTATCGTAACCTCCACCTCTTGTATGGTAACTTCTTATTACGTCGTCAAGCAATACAACCGAGTGACATAAATATTTTCTTGTCAGTTTTTTTTTATCACTGGTTTGGTTGTTGGTACGAGAGGCTGACTGACCCACACCACCAGACAATATAAACACGGTCTGGCATCTTTGTTTACGTGTTTCTAAGCTATTTAGCATATACAAGGATAAGTATGAGAGTCGGTACCTTTTATGTTCTTTAATAAAAACTCCTTTAATACTTCGACAACGGCAATTTACTCAAGTCTTATACGTACGTGTGTGTAAACTGTGCCTGGTATCTTGACTTGGGTCGACGTACACACACACACACACACACACATACAGGTAAGGTCCAGTAATTAGTGTCTTGCTTTTTTTTTTCATTGGTCGTTTCCTCTGTGGTTAAAGGTGACAATACTCACTCGGCTACTGTTATCAGACACAGTAACGGGATTTATCATGTGTCAGTTCTGTGGTAAATGTTAGACTCTGTGTTAATATATCGTTGGGTAATAGTAATATTTAAAAGAATACGAGATTGTGATATAAAAAGTGTAATTGAGTAGAAGACAGATATTTCCCAACAATGAAATCAAGGAAAATATTTTTATACCTTCAAACACCTTGTACACTTATGCTCTGCTCAGCTACTAGGTAAGGTATAACTTGTCGTGGAGAATGACATAGATTTCTTAACTTGTTTCTTATACAAATTGGGTTTAACTTTCATAATTATTTGTATGTTTGTCTCTTACCTGGAACAATAATTTTTTTTTCGTCTCCATGTTCCATTTTTACTGAACGATGATAATGTTTTCGATAATCATGAGGTAAAGTGTTGGCCATGAGGTGACGTGTGAGGGTCATGATGTGACGTGTGGACCATGAGGTGACGTGTGAGAGTCATGAGGTTACTTTTGGGGGCATGTTATAACGTATGGACCATGAGTTGACGTATGGACCATGAGGTGACGTATGGACCATGAAGTAACGTATGGACCACGAAGCTAACGTATGGACCACGAAGATAACGTATGACGAAGATAACGTATGGACCATGAAGTAACGTATACCACGAAGATAACGTATGGACCATGAAGTAACGTATGGACCACCAGATAACGTATAACGTATGGACCACGAAGATAACGTATGGACCACGAAGATAACGTATGGACCACGAAGATAACGTATGGACCATGAAGTAACGTATGGACCATGAAGTAACGTATGGACCATGAAGTAACGTATGGATCACGAAGATAACGTATGGACCATGAAGTAACGTATGGACCACGAAGATAACGTATGGACCATGAAGTAACGTATGGACCACGAAGATAACGTATGGACCATGAAGTAACGTATGGACCACGAAGATAACGTATGGACCACGAAGTAACGTATGGATCATGAATATCGCTGTAGATCGTCAATGTTATATAAGGAACTATATACTTCCTCTCCTGGATTATCTAGAAAGCATATTGTTTCATGGTATTCTTAATCTCTCTCTCTCTCTCTCTCTCTCTCTCTCTCTCTCTCTCTCTCTCTCTCTCTCTCTCTTCTTCTTCTCACATCTCCCGGCTCCTCTTCTGTTGTCTCACGTCCTGGAGATTGTCATTCATGTCCCTGTTATTACACTTATCAACCAATTCTCTGCTTCATCTTATTGTTTTGTCGCGATATAATTTTTTTCTTCCTCCATTATACAACCACATCCTCCTCATTTCACACCTTTCTTTGTGCGATGTGAACGATGTTGTCATTTTGATGTTACTGATGTTGTAATTCTGATGTTACTGATGTTGTCATTCTGATGTTACTGATGTTGTCAATCTGATGTTACTGATGTTGTAATTTTGTTTTATAAAAAGTTTATGTTGTGGGAAGTATTGTACACAGACCTGCCCGGCTTTATAAGGATGATTATTACAGCACAGTGATTATTTTTATATTTTTTCTTCTCAATTTTGAACTGGTCTGTGTATAGAGACGATCATGTTGTGTTAATACAATATATAATTTACTGTAACAGCACCAGCACTAACGTAACGTAACCACTTACCTAGCCTAATGAAATGGGGTTATTCTTACTATATATATATATATATATATATATATATATATATATATATATATATATATATATATATATATATATATATGTGTGTGTGTGTGTGTGTATATAAACACTAATCCCCATAGAGTTATTACAATACAAATAAATAAATTAACCTTACATCCCTACAACACCTGACCTACATGATACAATTTTATAATACACTAGTGATGATCCTGGCTCGCCACACTCTCTCTGGCTCCTGTGTTCGAAATATCCCGTAAAATTCTCCTTCGAATCTGCTGTTATTAGCCCATCGTCGTACACACCTCCACACTATAACGGTTATGGGGTGTACGGCGCCATTTACGATGACCTTCTTGCCCTGGTCTTTTTCAGCAATATCGCCTTTAACTCATGGAATTCTGCACTTTTCGAAGCTTTGGAGGAGTCTCGAAACAAGTTTCCTGGTAGGAATTATTAGCTAGTGCTGTACTCAAAATATCGAAACTTCGAGATCTCTCCAGAGCTTCAAAAGGGTGGTATAACTGAAACAAGATCAGGGCAAGAAGGTCATCGTAAATGGCGTCGTACACCCCACGACTGTTCTTGCAATTGGCCCTATGTACCACCCATAGCGTTTTGTTGTCTGTCTGTATAATATAAATAAACACAAACGGACGGGGAAATTGATCATGACGGAAGGTTTGTCGGTTCTCGTGGCCGTGAGGGTGGGAAGAGCATGTAGGTGCCGGGACAAACAGCTGAGGTGATCTAACACAACCTTGCCTGATGCCTCTCTCTTTGGTGGACTCAAACGACGATAATTATATCCATCTTATGTTTGTTGAATAAAAAGTGGAGGATGGAATGACGGTCAATAATAATAATAATAATAATAATAATAATAATAATAATAATAATAATAATAATAATAATAATAATAATAATAAAAACAATAATAATCAATAACAACAACGATAATAATAATAATAATAATAATAATAATAATAATAATAATAATAAATAATAATTTTTTCTCGTGTATATTAGCCATTTCCCGCTATGAATCGTGAGGGTGGGGTGGGGGAGCAGATGTTGATCCGATTCCTATCACCGACAGACAGTGGGTCACTTCACTATCTTGGCAGGGTGTTGGGCTACCGGAGGCTTGTGGTACCTATATTGTAGTATGGGAATGAAGCGCAGTCCTACACTCCAGCCCTACACTCCAGAGACAGACAGACAGACAGACACGCAGACAGACAGAAATTCATGAACTGTGTCACTGTAGACTAAATGTACCTACACGTTCATCAGCACCATGTTATATAGCGACACTCCGTATGGCGTAACAAAAACAACCACAGGTGTATTATTTGTTTCGGCTGACAGGTAGAGAATAGGTTTGGTTAGGTTAGGTTTGGGTGATTAATATTATGGAAAATAAGCTGGAGAACCTAATCATTACGTGGGTCAATTAATTTTAGGAATGAGCTTCGTATTGCTTCTGTCAGCTCTATGAATACCTATCCTGACTGAGTGACTCGGTAAGCGAGTGAGTTATATACTCCAGGTGAAGACTCAAAGAGTGAACGAACTGCAGTAACGCATCTCGATTAAAGCATTTTTGAGTCTTGTACAATATTTAGGAATTCTCACCATTTATCTATGTCCGGTAAGTAAGTTTTTATTTTGTTTTAACTGGTTTTCAAATTATAACGCACCAATTGATGAAACATTCTGTAAATAGTGGCTGGTTCAGACGACTCTTTCTTAGGCCGTTTCACTTAAATTTTTAAATGATTTCAGGGATGAGCAGCTTGACAAGGTAATTGACTTTAATTCAGTGTTGCTGGATTTATTGGCACATGGAGACTGGGTGCTTGTTGAGAGATGATTCCTGAGTGAAGAAGGACTTATTACACTGAGACTGATCTTTAGAGATACTGTCCTCATTATAGCGAAGTTTTTTGTACACTGAGAGATTGACCCTGAGATACTGTACTCATTATCTCGTAGTTTTTGTACACTGAGATGGACCCTGAGATACTGTACTCATTATAGCGTAGTTCTGGTGCAATGGGGCTTATAATGTTGTGACCGGCTTGTATTAGGACCAGAGAACTGAGAAACGCTGGATCCAGGAATCAGTGGCCAGGTACATATTAATGCTCGTCAGGACGTACATTGACGTAATTGTTCACGTTCCCTAAAGCTCAGTAAGATCCTCGGGTGTAAGACTCTAGCGGTCACTAATCCAACATGAAGGAAAGGTTTGTTTAGATGGGAACATTTTCCGACATTCCTTTTGAGAAGACTAACTCGGGGAAACTTGGTGGCAGTATGGGGCTTCTTCACACGTCCCTACCAGGAAGTAAAGACGAAGTTGTGACTCTACGGAGATAGTTGTTTGAGGGTAATTTAGGGAGACATTGATGTGAGGTAAACTTCATCCTGACAAAAATACATTGGATTATCTTCTCTTTCTAGGTCAACAAACTCCAGCTGCTCCTGCCCAAGTACCTGATGGTCAGCTCGTGTCAGGGTATGACAGGTCCAGTGCTGATGTTGTTGGGAAGAGAAATCTGAATAGCTGTCTAAGGCAGATTTACAAGGGAAACAGCTACCTCCTGCTGGCACTTGACCGACCATCAGTGACTCTCCTTCCCTTCCGTCACAGGTGAGGAGGTTGGCTGGGATCTGTGGCATCACTGGGCTCGCTGCTGAAACACCACCGTGATGTGAGACCAAAGAACTGGTGGTGGTTCTCTCAGTTTTTTAGGTCCTGCTTATCACTTCACGTGAGTGTAACGAGACTCGCCCACCTCACTTTAGAAAGAGAAAGGAACTGACAGGATTGTAACAATTAATGGACATTACAGTGATCAGTGAGCCAGGTCAGAACCTCAATCATCTGCTGTTGAAGCGAAATTGAGATTACCCGATTTAAAGTCAGCTCCGTGATCAAGTCTAGTGAATGTATCCTGACGCCCAGTAAGTATAGAGTAGCGGGGAGAGGTTAAGCTGAAACAACCTGTAGTGTGAGGCAAGTTTTAGATCGTATTTTGACTCGGTATTATGATCTGAGATGCTTAAGAAAATTCATACAATCATTACCGGGTTCTTACCTGTACTCACTGATGTGTTAATTGTTAAGATAAATTACCATCACCTGACGTCACAGTAACGGTGAGGGCGAGCGGGGAACTTAAGAACCTGAGAATAATCTTATATTTATGGCGTTAATAAAAGTTTCGTTTTAGGATGTCGATACATTAAACTTGGCTTTTGTAAATATTAAAAACTGAATACTGTATTGTTCCTGGATACATACTGAGCTATTTAGTCTATAATTTCCAACAACCGAATTTGGCTTCCACAATCTCGATGTGTGCGCAGTTTATGGTTGTTTAACAGCAGATTATCACCGCCAGACTCTTAACAACAGTGTGGTAGTTCCTTCACACACACTTGTACAACACGCGTGACATAGCCGTGTTTAATGAGCAGGTAGCCAATAAGGGGATGGTAGAGGCGGAGGAGCGGCGCTGGTCCTGTCAGCCACCAACACCCTCTTATCGTCACGGCAGCTCGTGTAAACCAACAGGTAATGGCCATTATTTTCTGGTCCAGTGCAGCAGGGAGCACCCTCACTTGCTCCTCTCAAACTCGGCTCACATGTCCGCCACCTCCCCACCACTGGTAATTTTTGCCTTTTCAAATACAGTGTTGATGTCTCGGGTGTGAGATAACATCAGGCCGCCATGACCCTCTGCCGGGTAATTGTTGCAAGGAAGGAAAATAAGGGGTTGGTCAGCCGGTTACCCCATGATGGAGTACAGCTCCTCTTGTCCTTCACGTTTCTTCTGTTTGTCCTGTTTCACTCTTGTTTCTTATCAGTAACTGGTCAACAGATAAAGCTGAAGGAACAATCTATGTTCTATGTCTCAGGTTTAATATTTGACCGTCATGTGTAAAGTTAAGGTGTAGACGCCCCAGGATCAAAAGGCCATAAGACTGGCTGTTATTACCAACCCGTCCAGGCTGGTGGCTCACAAGGCTCCTCCACGAGTCTCTTAAATTATTGATGAGTTACGACGGTGAACATTTTTTGAGCCAAAGTGAACTGTGAGAAACAATGTCTCAGTGTAGTGCTTCCACCCTTCTCACCTCTCAAATTGACCCTCTTCTCCCACCTTATATATTTTTTTGCGTTTACGAAGGAAATTTATCCTCATTAGGTTGACTTTTCTCCAGTGTTTTTTTTTTTTTCTAATGGATAAACTTAACTTCTCCACCTTTATGATACTTAACGCAGGTAAAGTTAATGAGGAGTGAGGTGGGAACTGCTTGTATCTGAAGGTTAAAACACGAATTAATACGATGTTTTCGTTTTACATTAGACAAATAACTAACCAATCTCTCACTCTCTATAACTACAGGTATTTCGACTGTCTTTAATTCCGGGTTACATATTTATACAGACACAATATTTTCTCATGTTCACCACCAGGTAGAGAGTTGTCATAGGGCGGCAGTGGTCTTATACTCACAGGGTTTTGACACAGCGACCCCCGGGACTCGACCTTCTGCCTGCAAAACGGTCAATGTTGAGAAATTACCACGGACCGGATCATTAAACCATATTTTTCTCTTAAGACGATTTAAATCATCCTAATCTAACTTAACTTAACTGAAACTGCTATTTGGATTGTTAGATTTAAATAAAATTAATAACGTCTGTTTGATAAAAAAATTATATTTAGTGGTCAGGTATATGGCGTATATGGTTAGGAGTTGGAACCACAAGTTGTCCTGAGCTGCCCGACAAAATCTTTACTCTCGAAAAGAAAAAATAAATAAACAATATATTACAACAATTACCTAAACTAAACTATACTAAAATACAGTAAAATACATTAGATTATAATAGATTAGAATATAATACAATTGAAAATAATATAATAAAATAGAATAAATCAAATATAGAATACAATAATTACAATAAAATACCATATATACAGTAAAATACAAAAGAATACAATAATTACAGTAAAATACAATAGAATACAATAATTACAGTAAAATACAATATAATACAATAATTACAATAAAATACAAGAGAATACAATAAAATTAAGTGACACTGATCTTCACTACAGTGCCAGACAGTCACCATTGGCTTCACACCTGGAGAAGGTACGGGGGAGGTGGGGGCATATAAATTAATTACAAGACTCACCTTTTATACATTATGCTTCATAGGAGCATTACACATTACAGGATCATTACATTACTGGAGCATTACATTACACATTACAGGAGCATTACAGAACCATTACGTGTCACATTACTGGAGCATTATTTTCAACTCATTGTAACATCACCATAACAAATTTTAAAACTATGTAGGCAGAATATATAAATAGACTGAATTTTACAATTTAGGTATATTTGTGCTCTCTCTCTCTCTCTCTCTCTCTCTCTCTCTCTCTCTCTCTCTTGGTCTGTCTGTCTGTCTGTCTGTCTGTTTTTAATCTGGTTCTTGATCAAATAGTCCCCAATCTTAACTCACTGTTTAGGTTAGGTTAGGTTAGGAGGTTTCGTATGGTTGGACCCTTTTATAATGAGAGACCAAGGTTAATTCATTGTCATCATCGGGTTAAGTCATCATACTCAAAGTTTAAACAAGTCATTCGTGGTAATTCATTATACTCCATCATACTCAAGGGTCAAACACATCATACTCTCACCTAATATATCATTATACTCAAGGTGCTAAGTCATAATACTGTCACCTGTTAAATCATTATACTCGAGAAGCTAAGTAATTATACTCAATGTGTTAAGTAATCATACTTAAGGATTAAACGCTATCATACTCTCACCTGCTAATTCATTATACTCAAGGAGGTAAAATCATCATACTCAAGGTGTTAAGTCATCATACTCTCACCTATTAAATCATTATACTTAAGGAGGCAAAGTCATCACACTCACCAAAGTAAGACATCATACTCAAGGTGTTAAAACATCATACTCCCACCTGCTAATTCATTATACTCAAGGATGTGTTAAGTCATCATACTCATAGCGACAGTAGTGTATATTAAGTGACGCTATCAGAGCAAGCGTTAATACCTGTTGAGATACACAAGTATGACACGAGGTAACTCTATATAATCTGGCAACAAGAGGAGGGAATGAAGACTGGAGGAGGAGGAGGTGGGGAGGGAGGAAGGGAGGGGGTGGAGGGAGGGAATGAGAAGGGAGGAGGAGGAGGAGGGAGGAGGTAAAACTGGAGGAAGAGGAGAAGGAGGAGAGAGGAGTAAGGTGTAGTGGTCACTGTAGTAAGGTGGTCACTGTCACTGTAGTAAGGTGGTCACTGTAGTAAGGTGGTCACTGTAGTCACTGTAGTAAGGTGGTCACTGTAGTAAGGTGTCACTGTAGTAAGGTGGTCACTGTAGTAAGGTGGTCACTGTAGTAAGTAAGTGTCACTGTAGTAAGGTGTCACTGTAGTAAGGTAGTCACTGTAGTAAGGTGGTCACTGTAGTAAGGTGGTCACTGTAGTAAGTAGTCACTGTAGTAAGGTGGTCACTGTAGTAAGGTGGTCACTGTAGTAAGGTGGTCACTGTAGTAAGGTGGTCACTGTAGTAAGGTGGTCACTGTAGTAAGATGGTCACTGTAGTAAGGTGGTCACTGTAGTAAGGTGGTCACTGTAGTAAGGTGGTCACTGTAGTAAGGTGATCATTGTAGTTTTTTACACACGCCAGTCTCCTACACTCACATGCCAGTCTCCTACACACACACACACACACACACACACACACGCCCACGCCCACGCCCAGGGAGGCGATCAAGAGATCAACTAATTGGCAGGAACTTTTGCTGGTGGTGGTGGTACACACACACACACACACACACACTGTACTATAAGTGTAGTGAACAAAACACAAGACTCCGCCACCACACCGCCGTGACCACTGGCTCAGTTAATGTTACACCAACAATGAAATAACTAGTAGGGTATAAACTTACCTTCATATTAACTGAATCCAAAGTACACCATTTTCACCTTCCTTTTCATTTAAGTGAGAAGTGAGTGAATGTAGTTGGCTCTCTGGAAATTGCTTGAAATAAAAAAAAATAATCACTTCTTGCTGGTCCGGTGTTCTTAGAGTCGAGGAAGATGTGGGATTTTTCTGGTCCACACAAAGTATGTAGTTTGTACCACTTGTTAAAATGATCTTGGTGAATATAAGCAAGTTGTAATCACTGGAATGTATGATATGTTGATGAAGAAAATGTTCACAAGTTGGTGTATTCTAGTTTAGCTGAATCAACCGACAGGGGATGGAACCAGCAGACGAGACAGACAGTGTTGGACTGGCAACCGAAGGTCACTCCAGCCGGATTCTGGACACAAAGAGTTCGAGCTCCGCCGGTGTAAATCTTCCATAACGAGAAATACAGCTTTGGTTTCATAGGGTGTACACTTCGACATCTCTAGGTAAAAAGAGAACTCCATAAGGTGTTGTAGTGTGAGGCGAGAACAACATTCCTGGCGGTGTATTTATCAGCCGTTGCGGTCGACGTTCACAACACAATAAAAACTGGCCAGGTGACGCAATAAAGATTGTGGTCTCTCGGACGCAAGAACTTGTAGATAACGCTAACTTATAGGATGTAATAAGCGCTGTGCTTGACGGCGGAGTTAAGTATACACATCCCACGCTTATTTACAGTCAATCAAACACCACCTATTTGTTTTCCCCAAGTTATAGGATGGAATATTTTCTGAAAAATTTGTTTGATTGTTTTTTGGACAATGCGAAGACTCAAGTCGGTGAGTTTCTATTGTGTTTTTGAAAAAGACTGAGTCATTTGTCATAATGAAGAGCTCACTGTACGTTATAATCGGCGGGGCATTAAAACAAGTTCAGTTGTTTTTACTAGTGTTAGTGCAAGTATGTGTGTGTGTGTGTGTGTGTGTGTGTGTGTGTGTGTGTGTGTGTGTGTGTGTGTGTTTGTGTGTGTGTTTCACTCTCATCCGAACTCATACATGACGCATGTGTTCAAATGTATTATTGAGATACATAAAACAGGGTTGTGATAGTTTTCCTAAAGTTTCCACATTATCATAACGCAGGTGTGTGACTGTTATGGTACACCAAAACAAAACAGGTGTGGCTGCTGATTATCCAGCTGTTTTTACACTGTCGTGCCACAGGTGCATGGTTAACACATCTCACAGTCATTATCGTGCATCTGTACAAAAGCTTTTGGCGCGTTAAATCGAGAATGACTACCACACGCCCCTTATACTGACACACTGATGATATTCGTGACAGATGTGGTTATTTGGACAGGTGTTATGTAGATATTTAAGTAACAGTTGTTGTGAAACTCTCCTGCAGCAGATGGCAAAATGGCGGCCGAATGGATATAGCGCTCGATTCCTGAACCAACGATCGCTGAATCGAGTCCCGCTGTCCACCTCTAAGTGAGGCAGGCAACCCCAGTCGACACAGCTGCAGCGTGGGTACCAAATTTTACAGACGGGAAATGGAAGGCTGTACAAAGCAGTGTCTTATATAGATCGATGGGCCCCACTTTCACACTTTCAACTAGCAGGTGTTCCTGTAACTAGCTGCCCATACATCAAGGTTTGGTATATACGTCGTGGCCATTATTTATGCAATAAAAATATAAGAATCTTGAGAATTGGTGATAGTCCTTAATGACTTTAGAATATAGCATTGTTAAAACGCTTAACTCATTCAATACGGGAATACCACTTTTAATTCAGCACAGTGGGGACCCCGTCCACACGTTGTTAATGACTACACAGAGTTGAGAGAGGAGCGGGAGAGTGTGTGTGTGTGTGTGTGTGTGTGTGTGTGTGTGTCTTTATAATGTGTGTGATATGTGTATGTTTGTTTCTTTTGTGTTTTACCTCTATGTAATAATAATAATAATAATAATTAACGGTTTATTGAAAGAGCTTGGCAGGCTGAAAAATATACAGTTACATATTTGGGGAATGGGTTTCGAATTACAAATAATATACAAGTAACATAAGTGACACAAATAAGACATATAATAACTAGATGGGGAAAAGCTCAAACTACAGTTCATTTCAACATAGTGACAGTGCAAGGAGTAGTGTTTACTGGGAGTGAATACACTGGTTTATTACAAGTTATTGATAATTTTTACAATGGTTGGGACTGGGCTGTTCTTATAGCGATCAGTTCGTGCACGTATGGGCTGGATGCGGTTGTGGTGTCGAACAGCAATTCTCGGAATAGGGATCTCAGGTGGTAGTAGTAGCCGGTGTCGAGGATGGTGTAGAAGCTTCTTACCAAATTTGCAGATGAGGTCGTGGTGATGGTCAGTGAGAGTCGAAAGGGTGTGTGTATGTGTGTGTGTGTGTGTGTGTGTGTGTGTGTGTGTGTGTGTGTGTGTGTGTGTGTGTGTGTGTGTGTGTGTGTAAAAAAATATATGCTCTAGTTTGTTTATGTTGCTAAAGGACAATAACACGTCAACTATGAGACCCTGAACTTAAACATGTATACATTAATTCAGGGTTGTTTTTATACAGTGTTTTAGTTCAAGGGTTCAAAGTTAACATGGCAATGATCTTTGGGTTCATAAACACACTAGAAACGTCCCCCTCTCTCTCTCTCTACACACACACACACACACACACACACACACACACACACACACACACACCAAGTGAATGAACACCACTTTCCAATATATTTAATAACCCTGATAAATGAAACACGAATTTTTTAAAGGTGTTCTTGAGCCAAACATCGTGACTCGCCTCTCAACATTGTACGCATGATTTCCTGGATAATTTCATCGCTAATTCCTCTGATATCTTCATCCTCTCTCAGCGCCAGGGATCATGGAGGCACGGGGCGGGGAACTGAACTTCTCAAGCGGGTCACTTTGGAGGGGTCATTGCTGGAACCTGTATGTATGTATGTATGTATGTATGTATGTATGTATGTATGTATGTATGTATGTATGTATGTATGTATGTATGTATGTATGTATGTATGTATGTATGTATGTATGTATGTATGTATGTATGTATGTATGTATGTATGTATGTATGTATGTATGTATGTATGTACACCACTCACTTTTTAAACCACCACTGAATTATTAATCACGTGAACAAAACAGATCACATTAAAAGACAATATTAGTCCATGTTTTCAAGCCACTTCCCCCTCCCTTCCTTCCCCCCCTCTCCCCTTATACTAGTCCCATGAACCTGTGTTAGGAGGGGGGGGGTGGGGTGAGCTAGATCATATAGGCTAGAATACTCTAAAATAATGTAGGTAGGTAGGTAGGTGAGCAATTAAGTAATTAAATACAATAAGTGTAAGTAAGTCGATGGTAAGCAAGTAAGTAAAATAAGTAAGCAAAGTAAAGTACAAAGTAAAGTAAGTAACAAATAAGTAAATTAAAGTAAGAGGGAAGTAAAGTAAGGCAAGAGAACAGTTATCTAGAGAGAGGAGTCATGCATCAGGCCACACCCCCACTACAGCCTTCACCCTCTCCTCTTACTTAACTTAAACAAGTATCTCAGCTATATAACATCATCTGTGACCACAAACAATACTCTTATAGTTTATTTATTTATTTATTTATTTTTTTACCAACTGAATTGTGTTTTTTTATAATGTTATTGTGAGTTATGTAATTGGTAATGAGTTTGTAGTGCTAAATGCAGCTAAAGATGATGTGATGAATTTTTATCATGTAAGTAGACTAACTTTACCGTGTAAGTACAGTAACTTTACCGTGTAAGTACAGTAACTTTACCGTGTAAGTACATTAACTTTACCGTGTAAGTACAGTAACTTTACAGTGTAAGTACATTAACTTTACCGTGTAAGTACAGTAACTTTACCGTGTAAGTACATTAACTTTACCGTGTAAGTACATTAACTTTACCGTGTAAGTACAGTAACTTTACCGTGTAAGTACATTAACTTTACCGTGTAAGTACAGTAACTTTACCGTGTAAGTACATTAACTTTACCGTGTAAGTATAATAACAGTAGACCGTGTAAGTACAGTGTAAGTACATTAACTTTACCGTGTAAGTACAGTAACTTTACCGTGTAAGTACATTAACTTTACCGTGTAAGTACAGTAACTTTACCGTGTAAGTACATTAACTTTACCGTGTAAGTATAATAACTTTGCCGTGTAAGTAGAGTGAAGGAAAGTGACTGACTTTCTCGAGTTACTCAAGCGTGTGAGAGAGGCTCGACCATCATAGCCCGAGGGTCAACACAAAATATAACACACGCTGCACTATATCACTCCAGCTTCACTTTTTCCTACGTAACGTACTGATTAACGCTACATTTTCACTGCCATGATCTTCAAACGATTTTTTCTAATTGTTCAAGTATCGTGAAAGTTTTTAATACTTTTTTTTTAACGAAATAATGCAATACATACTGAAAGTTATATTTCCATTACGATAAATATTTACAATGGTACTAAATACAGATATAAAAAAATCCGTGTAAAAAAATAAATTCATCTTTGCTTTCAGATCCGCACGAGAAGAAAAATAATTCCTCTCGAGAAAATTATACTTAATATAATATCTACAATTACCTCCATGACTATAATTTTCTCACTTGAATTACGGAATTATCATTTTAGTTACTTTTCTACTTTTTATTCAATTCATTTTCTATCTTATTTAATTATCACGCTATGCTCCTCAATTACGAATTCTTTGTGAGATTAAATTTTACGATTTATTCTGGCAATATTTACCCATTTAGAGGAGACTAGAGTTTTTACCTGGGCAGTGTGTGGTCTCTTGCACCTCATCACACCGGTAAGGTAAGCATTATGAGGCCAGCCATTTTAGATAAACGTAAACTACAGTCATTATATAGGTAGCTACAAATGGAGTGTGTTTATAGTTTTGCTGTAGTACAAAACCTGTAGTTACTGTACTGTAGTTATGTAGTGATATGGATTAGAGTGTGTTTTTATTTTGTAGTTACGTAAAGTAACCGCGTAAGAAAGCAACATTAGCTATTATGTACAGACCAGTTCTCTTGTCTTATGTATAATGGTCAACGTGTGGGAAGAATTTGTCATATTTTTTCCTATTTAAATTTTCTTCTTCACTTTTATCTTTTTTTCTTCACCTTTCCATTTAAATTTTTTTCTTCACATTTCCATTTCCATCTTTGTTTTATTCTATTCATATATTATCAATTTCCTTCTATCCGTCCATTTTATTTCACTTTTTTTTTTTACTTTTTTCATGTTTAGGTTAGCATACATAGTTCACCGACTTGAGCCTTCTTAGTGGCAATTCTACTTAAAAAAAAACCTGACCTAATTGAAACGAAATATATCACATAACATTATTAGTATGTACAGGTGTAGATTGTTAGGTTGAGGAGGAAAAAGGTGATATGAATTGAGATGTGTAGAGAGATGGAAGTGAGACATGATGAGGTAATGTTTCTCATTCCTCATTCTTTTCCTCACTCCTCATTCTTTTCCTCATTTCTCATTCTTGTCCTATTTCTCATTCCTTATTCTTGTCTTGTTCTTCAATCCTCATTTTTGTCCTGCTTCTCATTCCTCACACTTGTCCTGGTCCTCACACTTGTCCTGGTCAGCACATTTGCCATCCTGGTCCTCACACTTGTCCTGGTCCTCACACTTGTCCTGGTCCTCACATTTGCCATCCTGGTCCTCAACACTTGTCCTGGTCCTCACACTTGTCCTGGTCCTCACTCCTGGTGTGGTCCTCACACTCATCCTGGTCCTCACACTTGTCCTGGGTCCTCACATGTCCTGGTCCTCACACTTGTCCTGTCTCACACTTGTCCTGGTCCTCACACCCTGTCCTGGTCCTTACATTTGCCATCCTGGTCCTCACACTTGCCCTGGTCCTCACACTCACACATGTCCTGGTCCTCACACTTCCTGGTCCTCCACACTTGTCCTGGTCATTTGCCATCCTGGTCCTCACACTTGCCCTGGTCCTCACACTTGTCCTGGTCCTTACATTTGCCATCCTGGTCCCTCACCTGCCCTGGTCCTCACACTTGTCCTGGTCCCTCACACTGGTTGCCCTGGTCCTTACACTTGTCCTGGTCCTGGTCCTCACACACACTTGTCCTGGTCCTCACACTTGTCCTGGCCTCACACTTGTCCTGGTCCTCACACTTGTCCTGGTCCTCACATTTGCCATCCTGGTCCCTCACACTTGTCCTGGTCCTCACACTTGTCCTGGTCCTCACACTGTCCTGGTCCTCACACTTGTCCTGGTCCCCACACTTGCCTGTCCTCCTGTCCTGGTTTACACTTGCCCTGGTCCTCACACCTGTCCTGTCCTCACACTTGTCCTGGTCCTCACACTGCCCTGTTCCTCACACACTTGTCCTGGTCCTCACATTCCTCACACTTGTCCTGGTCCTCACACTTCCTGGTCCTCACACTTGCCCTGGTCACACTCTGGTCCTCACACTGGTCCTCACACTTGTCCTGGTCCCTCACACTTGCCCTGGTCCTCACACTTGCCTGGTCCTCACACACACCTGGTCCTCACACCTGTCCTGGTCCTCACACTGGTCCTCACACTTCCTGTCCTCACACTTGTCCTGGTCCTCACACCCTGCCTGGTCCTCACACTTGCCCTGGTCCTCACACCCCTGGTCCTCACACTTGCCCTGGTCCCTCCCCTGCCCTGTTCCTCACACTCTGCCCTGGTCCTCACACTTGTCCTGGTCCTCACACTTTTCTTCTCACACTTGCCCTGGTCCTCACACTTCCTGGCCCCTGGTCCTCACACTTGCCCTGGTCCTCACACTTGCCCTGGTCCTCACACTTGCCCTGGTCCTCACACTTGCCCTGGTCCTCACACTTGCCCTGGTCCTCACACTTGCCCTGTTCCTCACACTTGCCCTGGTCCTCACACTTGTCCTGGTCCTCACACTTGCCCTGGTCCTCATCGTCTTAGGTTCTCTTTGGTCTCCCGAGGTTCTCTCCCCGTTAATCACGACCAGAGAGCCTCCCAGCACCTTCCCTGCCGCGTTATTTACCATTTTTATCTTGAGGTTCTCCTTCAGGTCAGTTAATGGGTTCTCTTTACTTGCCATCATTTCTCCGTTGGTTCCCATTTTACTTTTTGTGCTGTGGTGGAGGTTCTTGCGGGCGCTATCTGGCCACATTTCAGCTTGACCGCCGCCGCCGCCTCCCCTATCAAACACCCATGGATCTCATTCTGGTAATGTGTCTATAAAATATCACGCCATTTTGGTCTAGTGCACCCCGGAGGACGGCGGGCGGGGTGAGACCCAGGCCCCGGCCCCATGGAGGCAGGGGGTAAGCACGACGGGGGAGGGGGTGCTATTACCCTCCAATGAACATCGTCTAAAATTGGTCATCAAGGAAGTTTATTGGAGGACGGACGGAAGGCAATTTAAGTTTCCTTTCATTTCATCTCCGTCACGACCCAAAATTTACAAAGTATACAATGTTCCTTTGCAGGTAGTGGTGCAGGGGAGTGAGGTCCTTGTGTCGCCTGGTGGAGGGGTGAGGATGGCCTGCCTGGGAACAAAACCGGGAAGCGCGCGCCCGCTCCTTCCTCATAAAACGAGATTTAATATTTTCTCGGCTTCTGATTGGCTGACAGATACCCATCCTCGGCAGATTTATTACAGCAATGTACTCTATTGTTTTTGTAGTGCTCTGACGTCTCGAAAAAATATGCTCCAGGATCGTAGTGTGTATTTTTGTTTGTCTCAGAAAAAAGGAACTAAATAAAGTAAATATAACGACCAATGATTTCATTGGCGAGGCATGAGTCAGGGCCGTCAATAAAAATGGTTCATATTGTATCTTATCGCGTTCCCAGATCAAAATAATCTGGATGGGGGCGGGCGGGAGCCGAGGCTGTCAATGAACGAGGGAAAACGTGCCTTATCTTCATCATTACACAATGGCCAAATCTGCTTGAAAACCATTGTCGCGAAGATTATATTGTTAACATTAAGAACCCGGGGAGCGTGCGAGGAGGAGGAGGATTGGGGAGGGGAGCGACCCTCTGCACGCCGCCGGAGGGACCACTTCCCCTTCAACCCCCGGGGGCGGCACCCCTCACACACACACACACACACACACACACACACACACACACACACACACACACACTAAATTTACGACCCGCGCCCTGTAATCTGCCCTCAATTTTGGTGGACGTATCTGAACGGACCGTGCATGCTTGTGAGTGAGGGAGCCAGGGTGAAAGGGAGGAGGCCAGAGAGAATGGAGAAGACTGAGGAAGGAAGAGGGAGCAAAGAAAAAAAAAGAGTGAATTAAGTTAGAGAGGAGGGAGAGACAGATGGAGCTAGTGAGAGGGAGTGAGGGGATGAGAATTAAACACGGAAGATAGGGGAAGAAATGACACATGGAGAGAGGGAGAGTGAGTGGATGGGATGGAGAGGGAGAGATAGAGGGAGGAAGTACGTAATAAACTTAGTGAGAAGAGGAAACAGGGAGGGAAACAGTAGTAAGAGAAGAACAGTAAATAAGGCAATGAAAGAGGGTTTGTTTACCGAGGATAAGGAGAGAGAGAGATAATAAATGTATGAACTTAATGGTTGAAAATTTTACACACACCCACACGTTGATGAAAGACAATAATAAGTAAAAAAAAACGACTAATATAAAAAAATATAACAAAAGTCTCAAATAAACAAAGATAGTAAAAGCAAAATAAGTAAACCAAAGATGAGAAAGAGAAGAGAATTATAACTTTAGGGGAGAGAAAACATTGCGAAGGGAGAGAAGGGAGGAGGGGAAGGACTCGGGGGAGGGGGAGGAGGAGACAATGAGAGGAGAGGGACGATTCCCCAACATGAGGGTACTGGAAGATGAGGGTACTGGAATATGAGGGTACTGGAAGATGAGAGTACTGGAAGATGAGGGTACTGGAAGATGAGGGTACTGGAAGATGAGGGTACTGGAAGATGAGGGTACTGGAAGATGAGGGTACTGGAAGATGAGGGTACTGGAAGATGAGGGTGCTGGAAGATGAGGGTACTGGAAGATGAGGGTACTGGAAGATGAGGGTACTGGAAGATGAGGGTACTGGAAGATGAGGGTATTGGAAGATGAGGGTACTGGAAGATGAGAGTACTGAAAGATGAGAGTACTGAAAGATGAGAGTACTGGAAGATGAGAGTACTGAAAGATGAGAGTACTGGAATATGAGAGTACTGGAATATGAGAGTACTGAAAGATGAGAGTACTGGAAGATGAGGGTACTGGAAGATGAGGGTACTGGAAGATGAGGGTCCGGAAGATGAGGGTACTGGAAGATGAGGGTACTGAAGATGAGAGTACTGGAAGATGAGGGTACTGGAAGATGAGAGTACTGAAGATGAGGGTACTGGAACATGAGGGTACTGGAACATGAGGGTACTGGAAGATGAGAGTACTGGAAGATGAGAGTACTGGAAGATGAGGGTACTGGAAGATGAGGGTACTGGAAGATGAGGGCCTTCGAAGATGAGAGTACTGGAAGATGAGGGTACTGGAAGATGAGGTACTGAAGATGAGGGTACTGGAAGATGAGAGTACTGGAGATGAGGGTACTGAAGATGAGGGCCTGGAAGATGAGAGTACTTTGGAAGATGAGGGTACTGAAGATGAGAGTACCGGAAATGAGGGTACTGGAAGATGAGAGTACTGGAAGATGAGTGGGTGCTGGAAGATGAGGGTGCTGGAAGATGAGGGTGCTTGAAGATGAGGGTACTTGAAGATGTGGTGTTGGAAGATGAAAGGAAGATGAGGTGCTTGAAGATGAGGGCATTGGAAGATGAGGGTGCTAGAAGATGAGGGTACTGGAAGATGAGGGTACTGGAAGATGAGGGTACTGGAAGATGAGGGTGCTGGAAGAGGGTACTGGAAGATGAGGATACTGGAAGATGAGGGTACTGGAAGATGAGGGTACTGGAAGATGAGGGTATTGGAAGATGAGGGTACTGGAAGATGAGAGTACTGAAAGATGAGAGTACTGAAAGATGAGAGTACTGGAAGATGAGAGTACTGAAAGATGAGAGTACTGGAATATGAGAGTACTGGAATATGAGAGTACTGAAAGATGAGAGTACTGGAAGATGAGAGTACTGGAAGATGAGAGTATTGGAAGATGAGAATACATGAAGATGAGGGCACTGGAAGATGAGAGTACTGGAAGATGAGAGTACTGGAATATGAGAGTACTGGAAGATGAGAGTGCTGGAATATGAGAGGTACTGGAAGATAAAGGTACTAGTTTATAGGAGTGCTTGAACTAATATGATAAGTAGCACAGAACAGCTCTCGAAACACAGAGATCCTGGAGGCATAAAATGGACCATTCCTGGTTGTACAAGCTGGAAAAGTTCGAAGACACAAAATTTGGGAAAGTTTCTGAAACAATTTTGAACTTTTCTGAAAACAAACTGGAAAAAATTATCGATATAAAAGCAATACAAGAATGATATCGAACACCTGATTGGAACATCCCCCACCCCCGAAGATTGGATCCCTCCCGGGGTGTCAGCGAGGCAGGGTGAGGGGCGAGAGGTAAGGCACAGTAATTAATAAGGTCCAAGCAACGATGAGGAGTGATAACGTCGCCCAGGTTGGCACAATTAGCCTGGAAACTTGAAGATTGTGAATCACTTGAAATATTTATAGGTGCAAGATAACTGGGACGCAGGAGGCCGGGCATTAATGAACACCGCCGACAATCAACAAATGTGACTTTCTCTAATAAAATGGTAATAAAACTGTCATCTCAGGCCTTTACGATCGCCGGCTGCAGTCTTAATAAAAACAAAGTCAGGCATCAATAGCGCCGAGGAAAGAGGCGACCCTCCGTCATTTCCATGGCGCGCGGCGGTGTTACCCCGACTATCTTTCTTTATTACACGTCACGAGGGGAACAACGCCCCCGTCAGACGGCCGTCAACTGGCGTCGTCCTGGTGTAACTACCTCGTTACGTAAAGGGTCGTTAACCACCACCATCACTGCCTCTTCGCGCGCTGTTGCTGCTCAAACAAGAGACAATCGGTGTCCAATGGCCACCATGTTTTCTGTGTGGCCAATAATGATGTTACGTGAACACAGAGGACATGTGGGACTGTATAGTGACAGAGGACATGTGGGACTGTGTAGTGACAGAGGACATGTGGGGCTGTGTAGTGACAGAGGACATGTGGGGCTGTGTAGTGACAGAGGACATGTGGGGCTGTGTAGTGACAGAGGACATGTGGGGCTGTGTAGTGACAGAGGACATGTGGGGCTGTGTAGTGACAGAGGACATGTGGGGGCTGTGTAGTGACAGAGACATGTGGCTGTGTAGTGACATAGGACAGGGGCTGTGTAGTGACAGAGACATGTGGGGCTGTGTAGTGACAGAGGACATGTGGGCTGTAGTGACAGAGGACATAGGGGCTGTGTAGTGACAGAGGACATGGGGCGGTAGACAGAGGACAAGGGGGACTGTAGTGACAGAGGACATGTGGGGCTGTGTAGTGACAGAGGACATGTGGGGCTGTGTAGTGACAGAGGACATGTGGGGCTGTGTAGTGACAGAGGACATGTGGGGCTGTGTAGTGACAGAGGACATGTGGGACTGTGTAGTGACAGAGGACATGTGGGGCTGTGTAGTGACAGAGGACATGTGGGGCTGTGTAGTGACAGAGGACATGTGGGGCAGTGTAGTGACAGAGGACATGTGGGGCTGTGTAGTGACAGAGGACATGTGGGGCTGTGTAGTGACAGAGGACATGTGGGGCTGTGTAGTGACAGAGGACATGTGGGGCTATGTAGTGACAGAGGACATGTGGGGCTGTGTAGTGACAGAGGACATGTGGGGCTGTGTAGTGACAGAGGACATGTGGGGCAGTGTAGTGACAGAGGACATGTGGGGCTGTGTAGTGCCAGAGGACATGTGGGGCTGTGTAGTGACAGAGGACATGTAAGGACAAGAGCCGAGGATGAGTTAGTGGTACCTTAAGTGGTGCTAAGTGGACGTCTACACTTAAGGTAGAGTATTAGTGTAATTTTGAAATTAATAAGTGTGATTTAGCTTAAGCCAGCCAGTTCTGTTATCTTACGACCACATTCACCAGTCACTCAACACATTCACCAGTAACTCAGAACATTTATCAGTTACTCACCACATTGGTCAGTCACTCACCACTTTCACCAGTCACTCAACACATTCACCAGTCACTCACTACATTCACCAGTCACTCAACACATTCACCAGGTACGCACCATGTTCATCAGTCACTCACCACATTTATCAGTCGCTCACCACATTCACCAGTCATTCACCACATTCACAAGTCACTCAACACATTCACCAGTTACTCACCATGTTCATCAGTCACTCACCATATTCATCAGTCACTCACCACATTCACCAGTCACTCACCACATTCACCAGTCACTCAACACATTCACCAGTTACTCACCATGTTTATCAGTCACTCACCACATTCACCAGTCACTCACCACATTCACCAGTCACTCACCACATTTACCAGTCACTTACCACATTCACCAGTTACTCACCATGTTCTTCAGTCACTCACCACATTCACCAGTTACTTAACACATTCAGCAGTTACTCATCATGTTCATCAATCACTCACCACATTCACCAGTCACTCACCACATTCACCAGTCACTCACCACATTCACCAGTTACTCACCATGTTCATCAGTCACTCACCACATTCACCAGTTACTCACCACATTTAGCAGTCACTCACCACATTCAGCAGTCACTCACCACATTCACCAGTTACTCATCATGTTCATCAGTCACTCACCACATTCATCAGTTACTCACCACATTCATCAGTCACTCACCACTTTCACCAGTCACTCACCTCATTCACCAGTCACTCACAACATTCATCAGTCACTCACCACATTCACCAGTCACTCACCTCATTCACCAGTCACTCACAACATTCATCAGTCACTCACCACATTCACCAGTCCTTAGCACCCCAAAGCCACTACCAGACTCAGCTCTCTACAGTCCCACTGCAGCTCACAGCCCCCACCTCAGCAGGCCCGCCAGAGCTCCCAGCCCCCACCTGAGCAGACCCACTTGAGCTCCCAGCCTCACCAGAGCTCCCAACAGACCCACCCCAGCAGACCCACCCCAACAGACCCACCAGAGCTTCTTGACCCACCCCAGCAGACCCACCAGAGCTCCTAGACCCATCCCAGCAAACCCACTAGACCCACCAGTGTTCCTAGACTAGACCCATCAGAGCTCCCAGCCCCCAACACCCAGTAACAAAGTAATCAAGCGGACACAGCCAGTGGCGCCTAAACTCCTCGGGTGAGTCAATTACAATGCAAAATGAAGGAGGCGCCTTAAACAAACACTGCACATGATGTAAATATATCTTATTTGCTTTTTATCGTGTTTTAATGCTAATAATAATTTTTATAACGATGAGTGTAAGTTACTAATGATATATACAGGATCCACAACTAATAAGAATGTATCGGGACGCTGCTGGGGAGAGTTAACCAAAGTCTTGTATAAACGAAAAAAAAAACTTCATGGAGGAGAATATTATAGATATATTCCATATCAAGATCCTTGTAACACTTACAATCGTGTTGGATCAGCTATACCTGTCGGGAGAAATAGTGGTTGGGATGATACCCGTGTAGGGAGGTGGAGGCGGGCTACCAACCATTACCACACACGATACAATCATCCTCAGTAGCGAGGTGTTTTTAGCGCACTACTTATTCTAAACAGGTCCAGCAACTTAGTGATACTACAAAAAATGGCCGACTAGTGATACGCTCTCTCAGCGTACACACGAAGCAGGAATGACCGGAATTTATAAGCAGGTACCTGTTACAGCGTTACGTATACACAAAAGGTGATAATTATTACCTGAAGGCGGAGATAACCTTACAGAATAGGTTAGCAGGTTACTTGTTGTTGACTGTGAAGACTTGACCACCAGTGACACACGACACACCAGGTCGTCACGGTGGCTCCTCTACCTTGTTGTTTTTGATAAGCTCCTCCTGGTGTCTGGCCCAGGATGTGTGAGTGAGAAAGAAGAAGGAACAATAAATAGATTTGGTAAATTATGTGGGCAAAAGAAAGAATAGAGCAGAAGACAACAGTATTAGTAGACAATAGACAGAGGTGGATAATGTAGGAATAATTTGGTGGAGAGTTGCGACGGTGTGGAGGGGAGGATGTATCATGTTACCAACTGGCCGCAGGGTAGTGCTGGGTGCTTCATGGCCGACGAGTCAAGATCGTCTTCAATCTACTCTGGTTAAGTCATTTTAAAAGGGACACGGGGATAGTTTATAGAGCACTTCCATCACACGTGTACAATATTATACGACAATAAACAAAGGCTGTTGCTGTTGTTCTGTGTACTATAAACATGACCTAGTGACAGCACATGACAGAGACGTAATGGTGACTAGTGTTAATGATAAGTTTAGTACTGTCTTCCTGGCCTATTACTTGTGGCGGTGTTGGTACTACCTGGCCAGTTACTAGTGGTGGTGTTGGTACTACCTGGCCAGTTACTAGTGGTGGTGTTGGTACTACCTGGCCAGTTACTAGTGGTGGTGTTGGTACTACCTGGCCAGTTACTAGTGGTGGTGTTGGTACTACCTGGCCAGTTACTAGTGGTGGTGTTGGTACTACCTGGCCAGTTACTAGTGGTAGTGTTGGTACTATCTGGCCAATTACTAGTGGTGGAGTTGGTACTACCTGGCCAGTTACTAGTGGTGGTGTTGGTACTACCTGGCCAGTTACTAGTGGTGGTGTTGGTACTACCTGGCCAGTTACTAGTGGTGGTGTTGGTACTACCTGGCCAGTTACTAGTGGTGGTGTTGGTACTACCTGGCCAGTTACTAGTGGTGTGTTGGTACTATCTGGCCAATTACTAGTGGTGGAGTTGGTACTACCTGGCCAGTTACTAGTGGTGGTGTTGGTACTACCTGGCCAGTTACTAGTGGTGGTGTTGGTACTACCTGGCCAGTTACTAGTGGTGGTGTTGGTACTATCTGGCCAGTTACTAGTGGTGGAGTTATACTATCTGGCCAGTTACTAGTGGTGGTGTTGGTACTATCTGGCCAGTTACTGGTGGTGGTGTTGGTACTACCTGGCTGGCCAGTTACTAGTGGTGGTGTTGGTACTACCTGGCCAGTTACTAGTGGTGGTGTTGGTACTATCTGGCCAGTTACTAGTGGTGGTGTTGGTACTACCTGGCCAGTTACTAGTGGTGGAGTTGGTACTACCTGGCCAGTTACTAGTGGTGGTGTTGGTACTATCTGGCCAGTTACTAGTGGTGGTGTTGGTACTACCTGGCCAGTTACTAGTGGTGGAGTTGGTACTGGTGGTGTAAGACTTGTATATACGTGTATGGATTTGTATATATCATCTCTTATTCATCGACCCTTTATTCGAACCTAAACCTGCTTATATTGAAAGGTGTGAACGTGTTTTGTGTGCAACTGAAGCTTCTCCTTTGGCTTAATCCCTCCTCATTATTTCCTTCTTCTTTTTTAGTATCAATTCTAAGTTGTGTCTCTTTTAATACCCCGTTTATTGTAGCCACCACCACACACTCTTATTGAATGTGATCCTCCTTAAATCGTGTATTCCGGATTCTCCAGCCATGTGGTGCCCCATGTAGCCTCCATAGACGTGAATATAGTTCTCCAATAGGTGGGATCCACGCAGAGAAGGTGGAAGGCAAACCCCAGACATTTTATTGCCGGGAAGCAGCAGTGTACAGTATGTTGTTTGGGTTAAAACTTGGTCTGGTCGTTCGAGGATCACAAGTGTACAGCAGACAATGTTGTAACGCGTCGTCTGTCTGGCCTCGTCTCCACACTTGCCTCAGTTTTCCATCTTGCAGTCCACTTGTAGACAGTTGCCCTGCGAGACGAACGATTTTTCTGACTGATAGGCCCCTATAGTCTCCGGCAACTCTCTCACACACACACAAATATATATACCATACACCAAACAGTGCGCAGAAAAACTCGCCATCTGTTGGTAAAGAGAACAATCTGTTTATAAAGCCCTAGACTCAGAAGTTCAAGTATTCAGCTTCCAGATGCCTCCAGGTCGGTGTCTGCCAACTTTGGTCCGCGACTGTACAATACTCTGGGAACCATCACGTCTTCACACACCACCAACTCTGGCTACGGTATATTGTAAATTGTAAGTCTGACATTTAACCTCATGTTTATAAATGCAAGCAATTGTTAACAGCACCGAGTCATCATGTATATTATTACTTTACCAACTTTTACTTCTAACGCGCTTTTCGGGCAGGTGTACTTGTCGAGTGGGAGTGTGTGTTATAGGTACTGTGCCATGGCATACTTCCTGTGTATTACCTGAAAATTAGGCACCCTAGTTTATTTCACCTGATGGTTAAACACCCTACTGCTACTTGGGGGGTTAGGTGTGGTTAGTTTATGTTAGGTTATGTTGGGTTTGGTGAGTGTGATGGTGTTAATCAGATTGTGAAATAAGCTTTAGTGTCTATGATAAAAACACCTTACGCTACCTGTAGGGTTACGTTAGGCACGTTACATTATGATAGGTTAAGTTAATCCTCAGGTGATGCAAGCTGGAGTTCCTAATCTTTTCACGTGATCCTTTATTGTTGATTTTCCTCGAATTTCAATGTGAAAGTGTTGATGTGACTTCCTGAGTAACACTAACACTCCCACACGAGTACACACGGTAAGACGAGGAAGCAGTTATATACTACAAATTATACGTCAAATAATCAATTAACAGTAGTACTATAATCATTAAGTGTTATGTAGTGAACAAGTGATGGGGATGTTGTTACACAGTTTCTGGTAAGTTTAACACAGCGCTGATAGTAATAATAAGACCCGCTGAGGACGTTACCTCCCATGAACATAATGACCACCACCGCCTGCACTTTTTCCCGGTAAGCTGTAGGACCCACAATTAAACCCAGTTCATAAAACTCTAGTAAGTCCTCGTGCCGGAGCACTAATTAGCTATTTTCTTCACACTGTTCAGGTGAACATCACAAACAAATTAACGTGAGGTTCATCCTTATGCACCAGGGTGGTGGGCCAGTTGTTGGCGCAGAAGGGTGGTTGTTCCCGCCCGTGTCGACCGACCGCCCTGTGCACCCATTTTTACCAGGAGCATTTACGACTACTCGTAATAGTCACAAGAAGCCGATAATTACAGACTAACTCTAATAGACACATGGAAAAAAGTAATTGGAGAAGAGCAAAATGCTGTAATTCAATTACGTTTTGGGCCTTAATGATAGTACCTGGGCGTCGTGGGCGGGGTGACCTGAACGTAAAAAATTAGTCAGTAGGCCTACTAATTACTGGCTGGTCCGGGACCCCTCACCCTTATTTCTTCACCTGGTAATTACTCACTAATATATTGTTGAGGAAAGAAACAGTCTTGTGCGAAAAGCTGTTTATGTTAATAACCGGAGTTTAATGGCGTGAGCCCGGACACATCTGACAACATTTAAAAGGACATTATAACCACATCTTGACGGGCGGGGCTTAATGGGCGGCACGTGCTAATTGTCCGCCCTGGTCTGAGGTAGTGAGCCCTATATATTAGCTGAACCCACCTACCCCCATCAACACCCCCCATCAACACCCCCCCATCAACACCCCCATCAACACCCCCCATCAACACCCCCACTCCCATCATCACCCCATCAACACCCACCCCATCATCACCCCCCATCAACACCCCACCCATCCCCCCCACCCCCCACCCCATCAACACCCCCACCCATCATCAACACCCCCACCCATCAACACCCCACCCCATCAACACCCCACCCCATCAACACCCCCACCCCATCAACACCCCCTCCACCCACACGCCCCACCCCATCAACACCCCACCCCATCAACACCCCCACCCCATCAACACCCCATCAACACCCCACCCCATCAACACCCCACCCCCAACACCCCATCAACCTCCCCACCCATCAACACCCCCCACCCCATCAACACCCCCCACCCCATCAACACCCCACCCCATCAACACCCCACCCCATCAACACCTCCCATCAACACCCCCACCCCATCAACACCCCACCCCATCAACACCCCACCCCATCAACACCCCCTTCCACCCACGCCCGCCCACCATGATAACACACCCACCGCTGAGTAATTACAAAGCATCTCATTTAGTTTATTAATTGGCAATAAAAGTTGTTTACCTGAGGACAAGGTTTAATTACGCCGCCGCTGTCTGACCGCCGCCAATTATTTGTTGTCATTATGGTCTAAAAAACAGCGGTCAGATCAGAACTGTTGTCTAATTGCGGTCATAATTCAACCTTCATCTCTACATAATTGGTTTGATAACAAGAATAATGATTAAGGCAGTGTCAAGGGTAACTGGTTCAGGGTGTGTGTATGTGTGTGTGTGTGTGTGTGTGTGTGTGTATTACTATGGGTGCATTATTAGTCACACACACACACAGGACCTCGTCAGACTACAATCCCCCACACCACCACTCTACACACCATAACCACTACTATACCACAACCACCACCACGCTACACCACAACCACCACCACACTACACCACAACCACCCCCCACACCACCACTCT